>NC_052360.1:24255929-24281400 GCF_009727055.1 Benincasa hispida
GGTTTGGTTTGTCAAAGAAACAAAAAGAAAGTTGTTTAAAAAAATCTTTATTGTTTTGTAGACAAACAAAAATGGAGCATGAAGATATACTTATAAACTCTATGGAAAGAATCTTGGGAAGTTTAGTCAATAGGTATAGTTCTATCATCGAATTCAAACTTATTATGAATTTAATAAAATCCCATTACCTATTGAGCAATGCCCAATAGCCTAAGTAATTAATCAAGAAATTAAATTCCAATTAACCTTAAAAAACACTTTCTTCATAGCAATTATCATGTTTTTATCCTAGTTTTCATTAGATTCAAGGGTTCTTTATTGTAACATTCTTTAAGATGGAAAGCCTATTCTTAAACACTGATTAATTGGATAATTCTAAACTAGATTAAACATACAAAACCTCAGAAAAAGTCTTCATTCAATGCAGAAAACCTAAATTTTGCAATTTAATCTACTATTATGCAACGTAGCCTAGTAGAATTGCTAATAAGATATTTAGAGTTCCGATTCGTCAATTCATCAAAATTCATTTATATTTAAGATTTCATGCAAGAATCAACCAAGTCTTGCAAAAATTCATAGAAAAGATACAAAAATTCTCAAGAACTAACCTAATTGACTCCAACCAGCTTTATCCCTAACGTTCCCTACGTGGAAGGGTCTTGGACTTGTGGATCTTGAGCCACTGGATCCCGAACCCTTCCTCTGACCTTCTTTTTCGCCCTGAATTTAGGTACCATAACCTAATATTCACGCATAAACAACTTATATCAAATTATTTATCCATAAGGCATGTTGATTACATCTATAAATCGGGTTAAATCTTATACTTATAACTCTAGAGAATTTGTTAAAGAACAAACATGGAGATAACGAGGAATCCGTTAATGGCCAAATGGGATAGTCAAGACTTACCTTAGCAAGTCAGTTTACAGAACCTAAAAGCTTAGGCTCTGATACCAACTGTAATGACCCGACTCTCTAACAGTTATTGGAAGGACGTTACTACGTACATGCATAACTTGAAAATAGGTCTTTTGCAAACTTTAGTACTAGAAATAAAACCCCTTTTTATTTAATGAAGCGCTAAAATAATTAAAAAAAAAACAAATAATCATTGCTCGAGCTATCTCTAACTGTACTTTAAATTAAATTGAATAAATAGCTATAAAAACCATCAAAGAATCAAATGTTTGACTTCTAAACAAAAATAGAGAAAAATGAGAAAAAAAAAAAAAAAAACATTTGTTGAAGCGGTGTCAATCCCATAAATTGGATGGTACATACCTGAGAGATAAGGTGTCTGAAAGCTACTTTTTCCCATCTTGATATATTTTGTTCAAGCATAAAAAACTGGATTGATCGTCATGTATAAAGCACTCATGTTACTTCAGAACAACTGAGGCAGTTTGAGGAGTGGAATGCCAATGTCTTTAAATATGAAAGTTAACCATGTTAGTTTAGTTGCTGTTGTTGCCATGTCTCGATATTCACCTTCTAAATTAGATCGCGAGCTACTATTCGTTGTTTCTTAGATGCCCATGAGATGCAATTTCTTAAACTAAGCAGTAGTGTCACGCTCTTTAAATGCCCTAAGAAATATGCGTAAATCGTCGATTCTAATCCGATAAAGGTTCTCTATTTCCCACAAAACTTCTATCCTTTTAGTCTTGAATTTTCAACAGAGGATACAAATATAAAGAAAGGGTAACCGCCTAGCAAGTCGTTTTCAGAACAGTACGCATTATGCTTGAACCTTACAAAGCTCGAGAAAGCGTAATGCGATCACATATAGGCAACGTGCCCTAACAAGCCGAGCCCAATTGAATGCCTTGTGGACACATAGGTGGGCACATTTTCTCTGGGAGCTGAAAACATGTTTGGATCCCTCTCTTACCTTTCTTAGTCAAACAAGTTTATGCCTCCTTTCCTTATTTGTGTGTTTTAAAATTTTGAAATCACAAATGCTACACCTATTTCCATTTGAGGAGATTTTTGTTAAAATTTTTATTGAAAACTTTGTTCCCTGGCTTTCAATACTTGGAGTATTCTCCATTTTTTTATATCCTTGATCGACAGTATGCATTTTCACTTAGGGTTGTTTATCATTGCTCTCGGTCGTCCATCCAATATAACTGCATCAGGAAAGACCTTGACTCCTATTAATAGGCATCGGGCTTTCTTCTGAAATCAAACACATGGGGTCGAAATAAAATACCTATTCCAATTAGTTACTCAAAACCGCGTCAGAATAGGGTTCACCTGATCTTCCAACAGTAAAAAAAACATACCACATCAGGAGAGGCTTTATCATCCAATGATTGTTTCGGTCAATATAGCCTTTCTGCATCGACGCTAAACTTCTTGATGCCAAACAAGGTATCAAGAGAGAGATTTTCTTGTACTGCTAGTTGAGGAATATCCCACGTTAGAAGGATGGAGAGATTTTACTCTTTATAAGATGTATGAGTTACTCATCTCATTGTCAACTAATTTTGAAATAAAATCCTATGTTTATCTACTTTGTTGTGGTATTTAAATTGCAAGTGTGAGAAAATTTCATATGAGATTACCCAATAGATTTCATCTTTCACATGAAAATGCTCATAAAGTCAACTAATGAACCAAGTTGGAAAGTTTGGCCAAATTATCTAAGAATCTTCATAGGCAGCTGCATTCCCATTATTGCAGTTTCCCTTCTCTTTCTCTCCTCCAAAAAGTCTACTTTTAAGACTTATCAACTCTCAGAAATTTCCTAGAGCTAACATAATCTTAAAATTTCCTTACCTTGTTAGTTTTCAGTTTACCATATAAATTAAAAAAGCTTGCACATTTGAGGCCACATCTCTAGATTTTAGTCTTCCGTCCTCTTGGAGACTTAATTAATTCCCCATTCTTGAAAAGTAGGAGGAGCTTGGGATAATGAACCCTACACAGCTTACAGATCAACATGCCTCAACTTTTACTTTCCATCTTTCTGATCCCAGCAACTCAAATATTGGCCACATCCCATATTCACATCCCTCTAAACACAACTTCGATCCTTCGTCCTTTACATTTGACCACTACAATTTGGAAGCTCCCGCTCCCTCCAATCATACAAAAGACTTTGTCGCAGAAAGTATGTTAAATTCTAACCGCGCCAATAGTTTTTTTTTTTCTTCTCTCTTTCCTAGGTTACTTTGTGTACATGTGTACGGTTTGATTTAATCTGGTTTTAACTCATGGATAAATCAAATTCTATAAGTTTTATGGAGGAAATTAGACTGAAGTTTTTCTTGATAGACCTATAAATGACTAATCCCAATTATACTCATGCATGTATACATTATATTCAAAATGTGGACTACTTTTCATAAAAGAAAGAAAAACATATATTAGCCAAAAAAAAAAATCTTTTTTATGAACTATAGATTACAAAGCTAATTATCGTGTGGTGTATTAATAATAAACATTATATTATTGGCTTAAACCCATGTTTATGGGTATCGATCATTCATTATTTGTACGCCAATTTATACTATTATCTTTGTTATTGATATACCAAATCAATAGAATATAAAAGGATCTATAATTGGATATCTGCGATCTTCATTTCATATTAGCGTTTATTTTAAGTTGTCTATTATTGATATATACATTATCAATAAATAAAATACTAAATAATCAGTTGTATTGAACTTTTGTTTTCAATCTAAACTATTTGTATGCTTATTTGTTTATTATGTTTATTACCTTTAAACCATACTAATAAAATTAGAAAGGGTAATAGTAATATTTGCAAATCATTATCTATCTATTATTGTTTGGATACTCAATTACTATGAGGTATATGCATAGTATTAAACTTTTGTCAATACATGTTGATATTTTCATGATGTTCTCATGTTTCTATAGATTCGACATCGACATGAGAGATAAATCAATATTTATATTATATCGTAGAAAAAATCTCTAAAACACAAAAAAATAAATATCAAAATGTAATTAACATAAGTAAAATATAATTAATATACATGTTAACTTGTTTGAAAATCACAAAATATTTATTTACAATTTATATTTATTTTTTAATTTTTAATTTTTATAATTTTCCAGAAATATCTTTCTAAATCAACATCCCATTGAAATTTTCCTAAAATTTTTTATTTTGATATTTTCATTGACATCAACATTTTAAACCTTGGATATATGTCACCCTAATTTACCATATTATATCATAGAGTAAAAGATAGATTTATAATATTTAACTTTCATTTTTTATATCCATTAGTGTTTGGATTTTCATTTTGTTATATGAAAAAAGTATGTCTTTAATAAAATTTAATTTTGTTATATAGCAATAATTGTTTACAAACTATATTTTTATTATAAGGTGTCATCATTAATAATTTATTTGCAATTATGTGATCTATATCGCTAATATACCTTATCAACAACAACAACAACAAATAAACATTTTCAATTTGTGATAGTTAACATGCTTACATACCATTAGTACTAGGTGCATCTCCAGTATGCATTCCACTCTCATCGAACACATATAAAAATAATAGAACACTGTAAAAAATATAGTACTTTTAAGTTTTTATCTTAGAAAACTATCACCTTTTTTTAGAACTCGTAAAAATAGTTTTTCTCAATCCATCGGGACGAGATCGATCGGGATTTTAGTTTAAAAAATCAACTTTTTCCAACTTATCGACTGTTTAGGGTTTTCTTGATACATCTCACCAGATTATAGACCGAGATTATGTGCATCTCGGTGCTAATCCCAGGCAAAATAACACTGACATTCTATATATTTGAGCTTCCTCAGTGAAATCTCTAAAATAATTAACACAAAAATTCATATGTTTGAGCTTTTTTTGTGGAATCTCAGATAGGAATAATACTAAGATTCTATATATCCCAAATCTTACTCAATTTTTTTTTTTTTTTAAAATTGATCTTTTCCAAAATTTAAATATATTGAATCAATTTAGAAAATCTATTTTGATAATTGGAAAACCCATTTAGAATTTTGAAAATTCATATAACTGTGAAAACATAAATTATGCTAAAGATTTGAAAAATGATGTAAGCTATAATATTTAGTAAACATAACCGAATAAGATTTGGTAGAAGATTTGGGAAGATTACATAAAAAAATTTATCGAATCTCGATGTGTAATGAGACGAGATGTACGAGAAGGTCTAAACCAATCGATAAGTTAGAAAAAGTAGATTTTTAGTTAATTCTCGGTGGTCGATCTCGTCCAAGATAGACTGAGAAAAACTATTTTTACGAGTTTTCAAAAAACGTGTTAATTTCGTACCAAAACGTGCTATCTTTTGAAAATTTTCTAAAAATAATTATAATATTTCTAAAAAGAACTAAGAAAAATTTGTCACATGGCAAATTGTGATTGAATATTTTGATGAGATGCACAAACATAGGTGCTACTCGGGATGTCCTAAGTATTTTTCTCGTTGATATATCATTAAAAAAAATGGTAAATAAATTATAGCAAATTATATTGGGCAGGGGAAGAAAGAATTATAAGTCTTGAAGAAAGGATTAATTTGTATCGAGCTGCACTTAAGGGCGATTGGGAAAGCGCTGAATCTATATTGGTAGACAACATGAGTTTGTTAAGTGCTTCAATAACTCGAGACAAGGAGACAGCTCTCCATATTGCAGCTGGAGCCAAACACAGCGTCTTTGTGGAAAGGCTTATGGAAATGATTACCAAAGAGGAAGTTACTACGAAAAATAGACATGGAAATACTGCCTTATGCTTTGCTGCTGCTTCGGGAGTTGTAAGAATTGCTGAGCTGATGGTTAACAAAAACAATAATCTTCCCCTTATTCGTGGCTTTGGCGATGTTACTCCACTTTTCATGGCGGTTTCTTACAAATGTAAACCCATGGCTTCCTATCTCTTGTCTGTCACTCAACTCAACCACCTAACCTCCCAAGAGAAAATTGAGCTTCTTATTGCCACCATATATAGTGACTTTTTTGGTAAATCAATTCAACCACCCTACTCTTTTTATGGTTAAATTGAAATTTAATTTATATAATTTGGAGAATGTTAGAATTTAGTTGAGCATGTGGTTTATTATTAGAATTTAATTCTTATGATTTGATAAAATCTTCCTAAATAAGGACTAAATTCTAACTTTGAAAACCATAAAAATTAAATTTTAATTTTCTCTAAACTATAGAGACTAATTTATAATTAAATACTTTTATTTATTTATTTTTTTTAGATTAAACTACATATTTAGTCCATATAGTTTAAAGAAAGTGAAAATGTTGTTTATATGGTTTATAATTAGAATTTAGTTCCTATGTTTGATCAAATCCTCCCTATTTATGAGGTTTTATCAAACTATGAGCAATATGTGGGGACTAAATTTGAACTTTTAAAACTATAAGGACTAAATTTTAACTTTTTCCAAACTATAGGGATCAAATTTGTAATTTAACCTCTATTTTAATCGATATATTTTTAGAATCTCTCGTTTGTTAATCATTTGGTTTTTTTGAAAATTAAACATGCGACACTATTTTCACTCGTTGATTTCTTTGTTCTGTTGTTTACATTTTAAGTGATTTGAAATAATTCCGGTCAAGTTTTGAAAACTAATTTTTAAAAATTTAGTTAAATAATTCAGATATTTACTTAGTGAAAATGAAAATATTATTAAAAAACCATGAGAAAACCATGAAAAATTATGTAGATGAGATCTTAATGGATTGATTTTAACTTCTTTACAGATATAAGTTTGAATATCTTGGAACATGATCCAACGTTGGCTACTACAATAGACGCAAAAAACAATAATGAGACAGCATTGCACGTCATGGCTAGAAAACCGTCAGCGATTAACGGTGGAGATCGAGTTAACCTTTGGAAAAGCTGTATCACTTGTCAGTATTCTTTTCCTTTTTTTTAGTTACACTATACTTTATAATTTTTTTTTACACTATCATTTTTATTTTTCAAATATATGTATAAGAAAATATTAGGTGCTCACATCAAAAGATAATTAAAATATTTAAAGTAAGAAATACAAAGAACTTGCCACATAAAAAATCATAATTGGATAATTTATGTTGTAAGTATGTGATAGACACTCAC
Organism: Benincasa hispida; assembly: GCF_009727055.1. NCBI lineage: Eukaryota > Viridiplantae > Streptophyta > Magnoliopsida > Cucurbitales > Cucurbitaceae > Benincasa > Benincasa hispida. The sequence goes on from NC_052360.1 coordinate 24,263,060, forward strand.
AAATAAATAACTAATAAACGATTATTTGAGAGGAAACAAAAACATTTTTAATTGAAAGACTCTTCAAACTTAGTTCACACTCTTTTTGTGTATTTTTCTTTACACACTTGGATACATCAATGATGTAAATGTCAATTCTATTTATAGGATTATCATGGATAAATTTTTTTTTTTAGAATAGATGATATTATTATACAACAACAAGGGGATTCCAAAACTCGAGATCAAGGCAACAAAGCACAAACAAAGACAGGGCAACAATATGCAAACAAAGCCAACAAGATAAAACCAGAATATAACCAAACATAAATGCAAAAAAATCCCAAACCACTAAGGAGAAAGCTAGAGAAAAGAAACCAAAACCCCACAACTAGGGACAATAGCAAAACAGAGAGCAAACAACAAGAACAAAAAGAAGAAAGGCATTTCAAGAACACACTCGATAAAACCAAGAGAATCAACCCGCTATAAAGTAGCTTGAACACAAACCGTAGAGACTATAAGGTGAAACAAAGTAGACACCAACATCGGTCGACCTCCATGCAGCTGCTGATTACGCTCCTGATGTAGTAGATGAAAGCACACCAAAATACATGGAACAACTTACTACACACCCCATTACCCGACCCCATTCGGTACAACCAACTTAACTCGACATCCAAACCCGCCACCTGATGCGACGAATCCAACTGACGCAACACACCAGACCACACCTCTCTCCCAAACTCACACTCGAAGAATAAGTGATCCTGCGACTCCACACCTCCCCCACACAGTAGACACCCCTCTCTGACACCATACCCCAGCTCCTCAACCAATCCTGCCTGTCATGGGTAAATTTAAATACATAACTCACACTCTAATTAAACATACATTGAATAATTAAAATTCTACACTTAATTCATGTGAAACTCTATACTAAATTAACTCCTACATTAACATCTTATTTAACTCTCGTCCTTTAATTTTTCTAACTCTCATGAATTAATTCATCTATAACTTATCTAATTAAAATATATTTAATTTTCAACATTTAATGAGATGCGTAGGATAGGTGTTACCTAGGATGCACTAAGTATTTTTCATAAATATATATATATTTATATATATTTGTGTCATTGCGTGTGTACAATTTAATGACAAAATCTTGCTTCATCATTGAACTATATGCATAGCAGTGAAAGGGATCTCCAATAATAAAGAAGAAGAAATGAAGACATTAGCCCGTCAGCTAGTTGAATCATTATGGAAACATGCTGTATTTGAGTTGCCACAAAAGGAGTTGATGAGGTTCATTAGACATCCCTCAAGAGTGCTTCATGAAGCCGCCAGTGTAGGAAATGTGGAGTTTTTGGTATTACTCATTCGTAGATATCCAGATATAGTATGGGAAGAAGACGATGATGGTAAAAGTATATTTCACGTAGCAGTTGAGAATCGGCTGGAGGATGTGTTCAATCTAATATATGAGATTGGTGGGCTCAAGGATTTTTCTGCAAAATATCGAACCACTGTCAAAGGAAAGTATAACATTCTACATTTGGCTGCCAAACTAGCTGCTCCTAACCATCTCAATAGGGTCTCAGGAGCAGCCCTTCAAATGCAACGTGAATTAATTTGGTACAAGGTAACTTTAACTACAAATTGATATATTTCAAACGGTTAGACGATATAAAATTAAATTTACTTTTATCCATCAACTTAAGTGATTTGAGTCAATCAATGATAACATGATATTGGAACAGGTGTTCCAGAAAATCCTATATTGAACAAACCCTTACAATGATGTTATTGTCTCCTAATTAATATCGATTTCCACTTGTTGGGTCTTCTACTTCCACAACTGAAGGAGTGTTAGAGAATATAATATTAAATTTACCTTCATACATCAATATGAAGCTTTTATGTCAACGGGTGACTTAACACGAACTTATATTTTCTTACTCTCATGTGATCTTTCAAATTGAATAATTGAAGGAAGTGGAGAAGATAGTTCTACCATCCCAACTAGAGGCCAAATGTGATGATCCTCATAAGTTGACACCACGAGAGTTATTCATTAAAGAACACAAAGATCTTCGCAAAGATGGCGAGGCATGGATGAGAAACACAGCAAACTCATGCATGCTTGTTTCAACTTTAATTGCCACAGTAATATTTGCAGCAGCCTTCACAGTTCCTGGTGGTGATGATAGTGAAGGCACTCCTATATTTCAAAAGAAGTTTTGGTTCACTGTATTTGTTATATCAGATGCAGTTGCTTTAATCTCCTCTTCATCTTCTATTTTGGTGTTTTTGTCAATCCTAACTTCACGCTATGCAGAAGATGATTTCTTGCACTCATTGCCCTCTCAATTGCTCATTGGGTTCACTTCGTTGTTCATCTCTATAGTGTGCATGGTGGTAGCTTTTAGTTCAACCTTCTTTATGCACTACCACAATAATACAAATATGTGGGTTCCAACAACAGTGGCTACAACAACGATTGTTCCAGTTTTATGTTTTTGTGTGCTTCAGTCTAAACTATGGGCCGATATATTCCACAATACCTATTTGTCTAAATATCTTTTCAAGCCCAGTCAACGTAAATTATCCTCATCATCTCGTATTACTTCTTTCTTTTCATCATCTACTACTAGCCCTTCCGTTTTACCTCTACCCAACTCTATTGTTAGTCCTGAAATTAGTCCTGAGATTAGTCCTGAGATTAGTCCTGATTTCCCTTGATAGGATCTAGAATTTTATCACTGGAGGTACAAATTTGTATTTAGTCCTTGAATTTGATATTTAAAAAATATTTAATATATCTTTTAATTTTAAATTTTGTGTCCGATTAAATTTTTGATGTCTTTGATATTATATCCAATCACTATATAATCCATGTGGGACTCAATGACGCTTCAAAGTTGTCACAAACATTTTCATGCTCTTTTTTTAGTCCTTTAATTCTCTACATTAGGAAAGCTTGTTTCCTTGCTTTTTAATTTATATATACAACCTAATAATAGACTAAAATTAAAATATATCATAAAAAGGCTTAAATAAAAAATAATTACAAAACATATATGGAAACATATTTACAAATCACATATGGAAATATAATTTCCAATGCCCTCCTCAAATTAGACCATGAAAATCACAAATGCCTAACTTATGAAGAAGATAAAAGAAGTGTTGTTTTCTTAAAACCTTCTAGAGATATCTGCAAGTTGTTCACGTGTAGTAATGATGTCGAACTACATCACGGACATAATGAAAATCTCAATGTGTTTTGTGCGTTCATAAAAAACTGGTTTTCAATCGATATGTAATACTGACATGTTGTCACAAAATAAGTTTATGACACGAGGATGATCTACCCCAAGACTCCCAAGTAATGCTTTAAGCCACATGAGTTTAGACATAATAGAAGTCATAGAGCGATACTCGGTTGATGAACGAGATACTATTTATTGCTTCTTGATTTTCAAGGAGATAGGAGAACCACCAAGAAATACAAACCAACGAAAAGATAGTAGGTTAGGGAACGACCTGCCCAATCAGAATCACACCACCCTAGTTCATCGCCGGAAACAATGACTCTTGAAGTTTATTAACAACACAATTGTCGGCAGAGTCCATTCACCATATAACTTTGTTCAAGATACTCCCACCTTATATATTTGTTTTTCTTATAATTTCAAAACTCAGAACAACTTAATGCTCAAAGTTATTTATGGAGACCAAGGGATCCATAAAGTTGCACACAAGAAAAATATTTGTAAATGAAATTACAAATACAACTTTTCCCTTTACGGTTTATGTTCCATTATAGTAGAAATCTAATTGCCAAATTTTGTACAGAATTGTTTTTAAATATAGAAAAATAAATTAAAATATTTATATAGCAAAATTTTGGAACTATCAATTATAGACGTTGATAGACACTGATAGACTTCTATCAATGAGTCTATCAGTGTCTATCAGCGTCTATCATTGATAGTTCTAAAATTTTGTTATATTTTGTAAATATTTTCAACAGTTTTACCATTTGAAATAATTTTCCTTTTATAAACCAATATACCACATATATGATCAAAATTAAAATATTCACCTTTCTTGAACTTTAATTAGGATTACCTTGAAAATATGTAGATAATAATTCTAGGCGAGTCTTTGGCGTTATTTGTGTTTTAATGAATCAACTCTAAGACTTGTGTTGTTAACGTATTATAAAATAAGGGAATAAGAACAAAATGGGGGAGAAGACTTGCATTGCTTAGATGATATATAAGATAGTTTATAAGCAGTGCCTTTCAAAGTCTGTGTCAACGGTTTCAAAGGGGTTGGTTTGGTTATTTTGAGACATTGAACTTGGGTCTTTTTGGAAGATTAGAAGGTGATGAGGCATTATCTAACTCTATTTGGATCTATCTCCAAGAAAGTTAATCGTGTTGAGATAATATAGGATCACTTCTTCCTTTATAATGTGTTTAGGTTTCAAATCCTTTTGACATCAGTTCCCAGAGAAACATATACCCTTTTCTTGTTATTCCTTGATTCAAGGCACATGGAATTTTCTAAATGGGTTAAGGGTATCTAAAATGACTGTTGTTTTCTTGTGAGGTACTAAAAAATGGTTTATTACTTTGGGTTGGGTATTGCTTGGTGTGTCTATTACTTTGTTGATATGTACTGTCTTATGTTAGTATTCTCTATTTTCCTTTGGGTTAAGTTTTTATACTCTATTTTGGTATCTTTTTAAATATCTCAATGTTGTTTATGTTTAAGTATATAGTTTTGCTCTTCACTCCGAGTTTTGGACTTCAAATTTCTGCTAATGAAAATGGTTATTTCTAGATCCTAAAAATTTTGGGTAGGTAATGAGTAAATGTATTAGTTTTATTTATATTTCAACTATTGTTACAGAAAGAACCGAGACAAAAAGAAATGAAGTTGCAGGCAGTTGATCGTTGTCGTCTCTTTTTGCTTTATTTATTATAACCATCAGGGCTTCTTCGTTGAAAATGAGCGCATATATAAAAAGAAAACGAATGAGAGAATAACAAGAACAAGAGAGAGCAAGACATTCATTCTGTAAAGATGTTTAAAGAAGTAATAAAAAGAGACCCTCCCGATTTGCACAGTGGACGTAGGCCTTTGGCTGAACCATTTAAATACTTGTGTCCTTTCTTTCTTTCTCTACGATTGTCTAGCTTTTACTTAATTATCGTGTATATGATCGTTTAGTTCCTCTTACATCGTTTACACGATCGCCTAGCTCCGCATTGCATCGTCTATACGATCATCTAGTTCCCCAACTATCGTCTATACGATTGTCTAGTTCCATTAAATTGTCGCCTACATGATCGTCTAGTGCTTCTTGATATTGTTTACATAATTGAACTATCGTCTAGTCCCTCAGAGATTCGTCTACACGATTGAGCTGCATACAAATAAACGATTGAAGAGTTTTGAAGCTTAAAGGATACAGTCTTCCCTAAGTCTTGAAGAGAAGTTGACCGTTAATGTTGAGTAATTTGGGCCTGCTAATAAGGAAGTCATAGTTATTTGGGCAACAACTATGTTTTTGAGTCTTCATAGTTATCTAGAACAAATTAAACGAGATTTATCTCAACAAAGACTTGCCTAATAAAGCTTTCTTGAGGGAAAGATTCTTCACATATAAGATGGATGCTACAAAATCACTCACTAACAATTTGAACGAATTTAAGAGACTGTCATCAAAATTCAAATCAATAGGAGACAACATTGGGGAAGAAAATGAGGTTTTTATCTTACTTAACTCTCTACCATAATTGTTTAAAGATGTCAAAACAACCATGAAGTATGGTAGAGAAAGAATCACTATAGAAGCAATAATTTCAGCAATAACAGTCAGAGAACTAGAGTTACAAATGAGCAAGAAAGAGCAGCAAGAAGGAAAAGGTTTTTTATTTGAAAGGGAAAAACAAATAACAATGGGAAGGGCAAGTTGAATGGTGGTGACAAGTCTAAATCAAGTGTCATTTTTGCCACAAACTTGGACACATGAAGAAAGACTGTTATGCTCTAAAGAGGAAGCTGAATCAACAGAACAAAGGAGGAAAACAGACAGAGGTAGCTATGGGGGAAATTTCCCTAGTATATTCAGATGTCTTGGTAGCAACTGAAGAGTGTGGTGAGCAGAATTCTATGGAGACTTAAGACTGGGAGATAGATTCTGGTTGTTCAGTCCATATGACACCATCTAAAGGGTGGTTTTGTACCTACAAGAAGTGGGATGGAGGGCTGATCTACATGGGAAATAATAATACCTGTAAGGTTGTTGGAATTGGGTCTGTTTCCTTGAAGATGCAAGGTGGTTCGGTGAAGTTGATCAGGAATGTGAGGCATGTTTCTACATTGAAGAGAAATCTCCTATCATTGGGAATGTTTGACTCCATTGGTTGTGAATATAGAGGAGTTGGAGGCACCTTTGAGATAATTAAAGATTCAAAAGTGGTGTTGGTGGCTACCAAAGTTAATGGCTTGTATGTCATTAAAGATGTGAAAATGGCACATTCAGCCTTGATGGCTACAGATGAAGAACCCACGGAAGATGAGTTATAGCACAAGAGGCTATGTTATATTAGTGTGAAAGGGCTGCAAGTTCTTTTAAAACATGGGATTCTTCCTAAGGGTGTTGGAGACGGCTTGAAGTTCTGTGAACATTGCATCCTTGGCAAGGAAACTAGGAAAGGCTTCCCTAAAAGACAACATACCTCTAAGGAGATACTTGAATATGTACATTTTGACCTATGGGGGCTAGAACACTCTCCTTCACTAAGTGGAGTAAGGTACTTCCTTTCTTTTATTGATGATTACTCAAGAAAGAGTTATGTTTATTTTCTAAAAACCAAAGATGAAGTGTTCAGTAGATTCAAAGTATGGAAAAACTTGATTGAAAAGCAAACCTCTAAACATATTAAACACTTGAGAACTGACAATGGTTTAGAGTTTTGTGGAGAAGAGTTAAACTTTTTTTTGCAAGGAAAATGGTATTGTGAGGCACAGAATAGTGAGGTATACACCTCAACAAAATAGAGTTGCCGAAAGACTAAATAGAATAGTGCTTGAAAGAGTGAGATGTCAGCTGTCCAATGCTCTTTTGCCTGAGAAATATTGGGCAGAGGCAGTATCCTACACAATCTACACTCTAAATAAGTGTCCACATCAGTCCATTGAGCTGAAAACTCTAGAAGAAAGGTGGACAAGAAAGCCTCCCAAGCTAAAACACTTGAAGGTGTTTGGGTGTGTAGGGTATGTGCATTAAAGCCAAGATAAGTTGAAACCAAGGGGCTGTCAATTGCATGTTTTTGGGACACTTAGAGTGAAAGGATATAGACTATGGCATTCTATTGAGAAGAGAGGAAATGAGATGTTTATGATGTCTGAGCTGAAAGAATCGAATCCAAGATTTCCATGAGCAGCATAATAGATCATTCCACATTACAATCATTTATGAACATTACAATTACAGTCATAAAACAAAACATACAGTTATGCAATCAATACATAAATTACAGCATGAAACAAAAACTGAACAAGGAGAAAAGCTATAAATGTCTGTCAACTCGTCTCCACACTCCTTGCTCATGAACGTTCGAACAACAGCAACCTCGAACACTCAAACAACACGACTGCTCCATAGAACGAACACTGCGCACTGGACCTCTATGATCGCCTCGATCACGAACATCCCAGCAACACGAATAGCCTCCATAGAACCTTGACGGTGTCGAGTTGAGTAAGACACCACCGAGAAGGTTACCTTGGTATTCTCGATGTGAGAATCCAGAGGGTGGGCTCTGTTTGGACTTGGTTTGAGGCAGAAGAAGGAGGAATGAACAATCGTGTACACGATTGGGTAAATGGGAGAAGACAGAAACCTATCGTATAGGTCGATGCCCAATCGTTTAGCAAAAGCTAAGCGATCATCCAGCAAAAGCTAAGCGATCGTTTAGCTCAGTGTCTATCGTTTACAAAACACTACACAATTGTTTACTAGAACAAGCTGTCACTTAGTAAATCGGTATTTACTTGACAAGCTTTCGTGAGATTCTTTTTTCAAGAGAAAAATCACCAAAATTACTTTTGCCAAAACTTACTAAAATTAGGAAAACCATTTTCATTTTATCTCACGGTTACCATGAACCACCAATAACCTCCCACTTAATTGGTTATTAGAGAAAAAGATTTAATTATCCAATAATTAATATTATTATAAATATAAATGATAACCAACTTATCGTACTATATTTATAACTTATAGTTTTAATATTTCATCTCATGAAACATATAAACCTGTAGGAATGTATCAATAGCAGCGGAAGCACAAGGATCATCTAAGCACTCAAATTCACTAATTTTGGAAAAATATAAAGCATGCTTTTGCAGAAAAAACTGAGTTTCAAGACATACCTTTTGTAGAACTTCTTCAAAGCTCCTTCACCAGCTACAATCTTCTCCAAATCTTGTTGTAGACTACCTCAAGATCTTCCCCACTATTCTCTTGGTACTCTAGATTGAGTTGTGGGACTCAAAAGAAGCTTGAATCAAGGGTAGAAGGAAAAAAACTCACTGCAGCAACCTTGTTGAAGAACCCTTTCTTCAACCCGATTTTTCTCTAAATTTCTCTATAGATTGCATGCCCGATTTTTACACCAATCTTTTCGTTATATTGTAGATCAACATGCAAAGAAAAGAGTTGCATGAGTTGTAACTCATGCTTGGAGAAGACAAGGCAAGAAGATGCAATATGTGCGAGTTACTTTAAAGATGGATAATGGAAAATCTTCATTTTCCATTTAATGTTTTGTTGTTGTTTTTTCTTTTTTCAATTTTATCTCAAAAATCAAAATTTGATTTTATAAAATCTATTTTGATTTTAAAAATGAAAATTTTAATTAATTTCATAAATTAATTATTAAATAAAACTTAATTAATTTAATATCAAATATTAAATTAATTTTAACACATATCCATCTTTATATATTTAAATCATATTAAATATATAAATTCTCCTATTTCGTTTAATTCTCAAATTAAACATGTAATTATATCTCATGTAATTACTAATTCCCTTAATTCTAATTTGAACGATTCAAATTAACTTATCACGCTATTTTAGAGCTAGTCCGTTACGAGTTCGTAGGGGGACCTCGTGGACCTACAGATCATGGGCTCCAACGATCCAAGATTAATTGGCTAAGCTCATTAGACCAAATTAATCTTCATTTGTTAAATAATCGGTCACTCCACTAAAGCCCATAGTTGCACTCCCCTCACTGTAGATATATTATGTCCACATGATTTAATCATAATCAGCAAGTCGACCCTTCACAGGTTGTTCGTAATAACGGCTGGGTAAAATATTTGTTTTACTCCCGAGATTACGCCTTATTCCTCAAGTCCCTACTGATCCTCTAGTGAATAACTGGTTTGTGATCTAATCACCAAACCAAACTCATCTCAACTTAGTGAGAGGGTGAGGCCCTTTGTTCAAGACCTGGATTTAGTACTTGAGAGAGCAATTTTTCTCCTATCCCTAAATCGGGTAGGTGTGAACTCCGTCTTATACCCTATTTCTTCAACTATCTATCCTGTCTTACCCCTAAAATGAGAGTCTTATTGAGCCGACACTGTTGAGCCAACCCTCAACTATGAAAATCTAAGGGCAATCCTGAATAAACAGAAGTTCATAGTTAGCTCAGGATTAAGATCGAGTTACCTAGATCATTTAGGTGAAATAGTCAATTTTAAATAGTAAACAGCGTTATAAAGTACGAGTGACTTATTTCTTGGTCCTGATCTTATGCAAACTCATTGCATAGGACGTCCCCACTCCTCATGTCATAACATGTACGAATTAAGATCACATCGTATGTAGCATTTTACAACTCTTTGTAACAACTACAGAGTAGGCCGCATCCAATGGTGTTATGAGAATAAGGTACCCAACCTCATTCATGTACCATAGATCATTTTGACTATTTACACAAACTTGATCTACTCTTATGTCTCCACATAAAGTTCAAGTACTCATACAATAGTCATGGGTCTTAGTTTATTGGATTTAGACTTTCATACAATTTATGAGATCAATAGCAAGTATATTGATAATAGAAAATGTTTATTATTTTACAAACTACGAGTTTTTAGGACATAAAACCTAAAAAAACCATAGTTCTTTTTCTATTCCATGGTACTTAATGTAAATCTCATTTACATCAATCCTTCACTAGATGTATCTCATATATAATACCGATTACATCATATATAATCAAAATACCTTTTGTCAATTTCAACATTTCAAATCAACACCAAGAACTGATCCTCAACTGAATCCATTGAGCTACCAAGAGGACCTTATGGACCTATAGCTTAAAGCTCCAACGGTACGTAAATAACTGACTAAACTCTTTAGTCACGGGATCGACCATCCGTTAACTATCAGGCAGTCTAGTAAAGACTGACAGCTGAACTCTCCTTACCAAAGATATATTATGTGTCCATCTTAACCAATCAGAAGTGCAACAACCCTTCACAGATCACTCGTAAGTACAGTTGGGCCAATAACTGTTATGCCTCTGTAGTTACATCTAACTCCTTAAGTACCACTGATCCCTCTAGTGAACATAAGTCATAGTCCTACTATGATTGAGTCTTCTCTTCCAAAGCGAAGCTGGCCATTATGTTCAAGCCTCGGAATCAGCCCTTAAGAGAGTAATCTCTCTACTTATCCTTGCTTCAGGAAAAGAGTGAATTCCATCTTTTGGATTGAGTTCCCAGCTCCTAGATCAGACAAGTCCCCAAAAGGTAGGCATGTTGAGTTGGCAATCTAGCCACTCTCACCCATACTAATCAAAGGGCCGCCCTCAAAGGCAGGAGTTCCCAAAACACTCAAGATCGAGGTCGTGTCACCTATGGTCGTTCAGGTGAGATGTAAGTCTCTAGTATCAACGACATTATATATAGAGTCTAGTCATCTCGTGGTCCAGGTCTTATACAAACTCTTTGTATAGGATACCCTCGCTCGCACGTCTCCACATGAGTGGTTAGGATCTACCATTTGTAGTAGTTTACAACACTTACAAACCTCTACAAAGCGGGCCGTATCCGTAGTATCACAAGGATCAGGGATCCCACCTTAATCCATATACTATATACCGATTTAGGTTATCACTTAAGTCATGATCCACTTGTATATCATATATACATGCTTAAGTTCACATAAGATAACCAAGGAGCTTTGTTTATTGGATATGAGTAAATGCCAGAATTAAATAACACTTATTTTATTCATCAAACAACATGTATCTTTATAAAACAACGAGACTCTGGGAGAATTAGGACACCAATCCCAACACGAGCAACAATCTACATCTTGTCTAAGAACAATAACACAAGGTTTGAGGTGGAGCCTCAAAATGATCAAGGAGCTTCTACTTCTTCACAGAATTTAGAAGTTGAAGGTGATGATACTACTGAGACAAGTGAACTTGTGTCAAGTGAACAAGTAGACACATGGAGATTTACAAAATTACTCCTTAGTGAGGGAGAAAACTAGGAGAACCATTGTGCCCCTTGTAAGATATCTAGAATCTGACTTTGCTAGTGTTGCTTTGAGTGCTACCATTTCATTAAGCAACAATGAACCCACCAGTTTTGAGGAAGCAACTAATAGGCCTGATGCTAGGCAGTGGATTGAGGCAATGGATGATGAAATGAAGTCTCTTAACCTTAATGATACATGGAAATTAGTGCCTTTGCCGAAAAGGTACAAACCTATTTCATGTAAGTAGATTTACAAGTTTAAAGAAGAAATCCCAGGGGTTCAAAAGTCTAGATTTAAGGCAAGACTTGTTGCCAAGGGGTTCACACAAAATGAAGGGATTGATTACACAGAGGTCTTTTCTCCTGTTGTGAAACACACATCCATTAGACTACTCCTCTCCCTAGTTGTTCAAGGACTTAGAGTTAGACCAATTGGATGTGAAGACAGCTTTCTTACATGGATTGTTGAATGAAACCATCTACATGAAGCAACCTCAAGGGTATGTGAAGAAAGAAGAAGAAGACTTGGTGTGTCTACTAAATAAATCAATTTATGGTCTTAAGCAATCACCAAGGTGTTGGTATGACAGATTTGATGAGGTGATCTCTAAAATGGGATTCAAGAGAAGCTTCTATGATTGGTGTGTTTATACCAACTCTAAAAGCTTCAAAGAACCAGTGTATCTACTTCTTTATGTAGATGATATGCTATTGGCTGCAAAAACCAAAGAAGAGTTGGGGTAAGTCAAGGTTCTTCTAAAGAAAGAGTTTGACATGAAAGATCTAAGGGAATCTAGAAGGATTCATTGCATTGAAATTGAAAGACATAGAAAGCAAGACAGATTGTATGTGAGTCAAGCTAAATACTGTGGAAAAATTCTTCAGAGGTTCAAAATGGATGGTGCTAAGCCTGTTGGCAATCCACTTGCACCTCATTTTAAACTCTCAGTTGCAAACATTCTTAAGAGCACATATGAAGATCACATTAACCATATGAAGGTTGTTCCTGAAGGAACTCTTATCAAAGAGAACCTATGAGTGAAAGCAAGATCGTTCCAAATTCATTGTAACAGAAAAACAAACATTCACAAACATACATACAAGTTATGCATCACAGAATAAATTACGACATGCTTTTAACAATAAATACAAAGGATAGAGAGACTCACCTTTGAAGAACACTTCTTCTGTCTTTTTCTCATTCTCGTCAAGGAACAAAACTTCTCGTTGTCGCTGCAGCGTCAAGCCAATTGTATACCAAATCTCGGTGTCGCTCAGCAACCGAATGGACTTCTCCACAAACAGGCAACAACTTAGACACCACCACTCAGTGACCTTAGTATTCTCAGAGTGAGAATCCAGGAGGTGTGGGCTTTGTTGGATTTGGAAGAGGGGAGGAGGAAACTACGACCGTATTCAACGACCAAGCAAGTGGGAGAGGTTTTGTGTCCATCGTATAGATGGATGCTTGATCGTTTAGAAAAAGGTGCACAATCGTTTAGATAATCTGGTCTGATTGTTTAGGTAATCTTGCTCTCGTGCGCGATCGTTTAGCAAAAGCTATACGACCGTTTAGGTCGACTGCACGTGTACACGATTGTTTAGGAAAACTTGAGCTATCGTGTAGGCTCTCGTTAGCTATACGATGGGCAGTGTACAACTTTGTGAAACGATTATCCGATATTTTTCAAAATGAAAACTATTTTCATTTTATCCTTCAGTTATGAAAACTGAATGCAACCTCCCACTTTCACGCATGATTATGTAGAAAACCACCAACAATTATTTTATAATTGTTTAATTATAAATAAATATAATAACTAACTTATCATATTATATTTATAACCTATAGTTTTAATATCACATGATATGCAACATATAAACCATAGTCTTTTTCTCCTTTACTTGATATAAATCATATTTATACCCTTTTCCTCCAATTAATGTATCTCATACATCATGTCAACTATATCATATATAATTGACCAGTTTAATCATATCATATATAATCAAACTCCCTTTTGTCAATTTAAACACTTCAAGCTGACCCAAAAACTAATTCTCAACTTGAATCCATTGAACTACCAAGGGGACCTTATGGACCTGTGGCTTGAAGCTCCAACGATACGTGAATAGCTGACTAAACTCTTTAGCCATGAGATCCACCATCCATTAATTGTCAGACACTCCACTAAAGACCGACAGGTGCATTCTTCTCACCACAGATATATTTCTATGTCCATCAGGTATAACCAGTCAACAATATGATAACCCTTCATAGATGCTCGTAAGTACAGTTGAGCCAATTTACCGTTTTGCCCTTGTAGTTACATCTAACTCCTTAAGTACCACTGATCCCTCTAGTGAACAATATAACATAGTCCTACTATGTGTGGACACCTCTCGGGCCATGAGAAGGTATGTGGCGCCACATCGTTCAAGCCCCAGAATCAGCCCTTAAGGGAGCAATCTATCTACTTACACCTGCTTCGAGGAAAGAGTGAATTCTATCTTATGTAGTTGAGTTCCCAACTCCCAAATCAGACGAATCCCCAAAGTTGTAGGTTTGAGTCGCCAATCTAGCCACTTGTACCCATGCAAATCAAAGGACCGCCCTCAAAAGCATGAGTTCCCAACTCACTCAGGATTAAGGTCATGTTACCTATGGTCATCCTAGTGAAGTGAAGTCTCTGTCATGAACGACGTTATATAACGAGACTAATACACTTCGTGGTCTAGTCTTATATAAACTCCTTTGTATAGAATGCCCCCTCTCGCATGTCTCCACATGAATGATCAGGATCAGACCATCTGTAGTAAGTGATAACACTTGTAACTCTCTACAAAGTGGGCCGCACCCATAGTGTCACCAGGATAAGGTTTCCCTCCTATATCCATATCCAACAGACCATTTTGGTTATCACTTAAGGCATGATCCACCTGTATATCTCCACATACATGCTTAAGTTACAACGAAAACCAGAGATCTTAGTTTATTGGTTTGTGGTAAAGCAAATAAAACATCCCATGTTTCATAGACAATAGTGAAGAAAATATCATATATTATTACATCACAAGCATTTGTTCAATACAATGTTTACAAACTATAGGACCCAACGAGAGTTTAGGGCAGCATCCCCAACAGTTCCCTATTCCCAGGCAGTGGGATCTTTGATGTATCTAATGACTTCAATCAGACCAGATCTGTCCTATGCTACAAGTTTAGTCCGTAGATACATGGCTAAGCCTGGTAAACGACATTAGGAAGCAGTTAAATGGATACTAAGGTATCTTTGTTCATCAAAGGAAGCTCGAATCTTATATAGACAGAATGACCCCTCCAATGATGAAATGTATGGTTATGTTGATGCTGATTATGCAGGGGATCTAGATAGGAGACTCTCACTATCTGGATATGTTTTCCTATGGGGAAACAATCTGATAAGTTGGAAGGCAAGTTTGCAATCTGTTGTGGCCCTTTCCACAATAGAAGTTGAGTTTATAGCTCTGTCTAAGGCTGTGAAAGAAGGTTTGTAGCTAAAGGGATTACTAAACGATTTCGGCATTACACAAACAAATGTGAGAATATATTGTGACAATCAGAGCACAATCTATTTATCTAAAAATCAACAGTTTCACAGCAGAACCAAGCACATTGACATCAAGTATCATTTTATCAGACAAGAGATTGAGAAAGGGGAAATTGAGGTAGTAAAGATACATACCTTAGACAATGCGACTGATATGTTGACTAAGACAGTTCCTCAAAGCAAACTTGTGTTGGAAGGTACCAATGCGTAGCAGAAGTTACAAGGACCATAAGCACTCTAATTCATTAATTTTGGCATAAAAGAAAACATGCTTCAACAGAAATAAATGGGTTTCATGACATACCTTTGAAGGACTTCCTCTAAGCTCAAAACCAACTGCAAATCTCCTCTGAATCTTGTTGTAGACCACCCCAAGATCTTCTCTACTATCCTCTTGGTGCTCTAGATTGAGTAGTGGGACTCAAAATAAGCTTGAATTAAGGGAATTTGGAGAATACTTATAACAGCAACCCAACAGAAGAACAACTTTTTCTCTCAAATTTTTCTCAAAAATTTGTTCGGTTACATTACCTTCAAAACACTTCAATCTCATCAATATATTGCAGACATTCATGCAAAGAGATTTGCTGCATGAAATGCAGTTCATGCTTGGAGTTAATGAAGGTTAAAGATGTTGGGGTTGATGCCCTAAAGTCTTGTGTCCTGTAGTTTGTAAGCAATTTGTATGAATGCTTGTATTGTTAATATATGGTATTTACTTTACATCTTGTATTTTTGCTCAGTTGCCTGTTTTATTTGCTTTACCACAAACCAATAAACTTAAAATCCTTGGTTATCTGTATGTGACCCAAACAAGTATGTGGTGACATACAAGTGGATCATGTCTTGAGTGATAATCAAAATGGTCTGTAGTATATGGATATAGGAGGGAAACCTTATTCTGGTAACGCTACAGATGCAGCCCGCTTTGTGGAATGGTTACAAGTATTATGAGTTGTCACAGATGGTCTGATCCTGAACATTCGTGTTGGGGATATGCGAGCAGAGGCGTCCTATACAAAGAGTTTGTATAAGACCTGACCACGAAGTGTTAATGTCTCGCTATAACACCATTCCTGACAGAGTCTTCACTTCACTAGGATGACCATAGGTAACATGACCTCAATCCTGAGTGAGTTGGGAACTCCTACCATTGAAGTTGGTCCTTTGATTTGTATGGGTACGAGTGGCTAGGTCGCCGATTCAAACCTACCATTTTGGGGATTCGTCTGATTTGGGAGCTGGGAACTCAGTTACACAAGATGGAATTCACTCCTTCCCTGAGGTAGGGGTATGTAGATAGATAACTCCCTTAAGGACTGATTCTGGGGCTTGAATGATGTGGCGCCACACACCTTCTCTTGGCCCGAAGGGTGTTCACATATAGTTGGACTATGCTGTATTGTTCATTAGAGAAACCAATGGTACTTAAGGAGTGAGATGTAACTACAGGGGCAAAACGGTAATTTGGCCCAACTGTACTTACGAGCATCTATGAAGGGTCATCGTACTCATGATTGGTTATATCCAATGGACATATAAATATATCTGTGGTAAGAAGAGTTCAGCTGTTTGTCTTTAGTGGAATGCCTGGCAGTTAACGGATAGTGGATCTCGTGGCTAAAGAGTTTAGTAAGCTATTCACGGACTTTTGGAGCTTCGAGCCATAGGTTCATTAGGTCCCCTGGGTAGCTTGAATAAAGTCGACAATCAGTGTTTGGGTTAATTTGAAATATTCAAATTAACAAGAGGAAGTTCGATTATATATGATATAATTGGACTAGTTAATTATATATATGATATAATTGGCTAAATGTATGAGATACATTATTTTGGAGGAAATTAGATATAAATATGATTAATATCAAGTAGAGGAAAAAATACTATAGTAGATATGTGATATCAAACTATAGGGTAAGAATATAAAATGATTATATTTATTATTAATTAATTGGTTAATTATATGATTATTAAGCCAATTTTTCACATTCGGACGTGCATTAGTGGGTCAGTGTTGGTTATTGTACCGATGAATTAAAATGAAAATTGTTTTCAATTTTGAATGGTTCGTCAAATCGTCCGAAAAGAAATAGAAGATCACGTTGGTGAAAAGTAAACGATCGCTTAAGTATTTCAAGAGCCTATACGATAGACACTCTCCACCTAAACGATCGTCCACCTCGTGCCTAAACGATCGCACACTAGTTCCTACACGATCGAATAGCTTCCCTAAACGATCATAGTGTGTACTGAGTTTGCTAAACGATCATATATCTTTTCCTAAACGATCGTTCAGTACAACCTACACATTGTGTAGTTTCTTCTAAACGATAAGCATCGTGCTATGTGATAGCACTTTTTCCCTCCCACTTTCTTATCACATACACGATCCATGCTTCCTCATTCCTCTACCAAATTCACTAAAGACCACGCTTTGGGTTTTCATGCCGAGAATACCCGGGGCTCTTTTCTAGTGGTGTAATCCCCGTTGCGTTCGTGAGTTCGAAGTTGTTCGTGCTACTGCAATCGATGCATCTGTTCGGGTAGAGGTTTCCGCTGCATTGAGTTCCAAAGTTTGAAGAACATCTTCAACTGTTATGGCAACTCTCTCCCTTGTTTATTTTGGTTCAAAGCATGCCTTTAATTGACTGTTTGGTTGCATAACTGTGCGTGTGAATGTATATTGTTGTATTTCGGTCACTGTGAAATTGGAGCGATCCAAACGCGCTCATACTCTTCGGTAAGAGATCCTTCAATCGGTATTAGAATAGTTCTGATACTTCGATTTTGCAACGAAATGACATTTATGTTCTTGGTGGGTGCATTTTTACACTGTTTAATAGTTAAATTTGTTGTGGATGTGCAGGATTAATGGATGCTTTTGTGGATGTTAGCCTCGGTTTGATTTACATCCTTTACATTTGCGATTGTTTGTAAAGGCCCCTTATTAATAATCGTTATCAAGTTTATATTCAAATTTTGTTTGAATTTTTGAGTCGTTCGAAGAAGTAAATCTGTGCAAGCGTTGTGGTTCTTTGGGGAAGGAGACGATTTAGGGTTGATCGCATCGTAAAGATGATCGAGTATGTGATCGTTATTGAACACATCGGTTAAACGATAGGGTATGCGATCAAAAGTTGATTGTATCGTATTGACGATCAGGTATGCGATTGC
>NC_052360.1:24281701-24285394 GCF_009727055.1 Benincasa hispida
CAGAGTTCTGGGTCATGTAGAGGATGAGATGCTCGCATATCGTTAACGCCGGCACACGCTGGAGATCGTTTAGGTCAGCAAGCTTCATCGCTTAGTAGACTAACTAAACGATCGCTTAGTAATGCACGGGAAATCATTTACCTGTCGTCACGCTAAGCGATCGCATAGACGATCAGGCTTCGCAGCCTTGTTGTCATGTACTCGATTGTTTAATTATGCTTTATATCGCTAAGTTCGCAGCTGTACGGTTCGTCTACCTACTTCATTTATTACACGATGAGTCCTCTAGAGGTTCAAGACCTGGTTCACCTGTTGAACCAGTTTGCTCAATGAAAAATGTAATAGATAAGGTTTTTCCATTTCGGTTTTGTGTAAAGGCTCCATCCCGCCATTAATCTCTTTATTTATTAACATCGATGTATGTTTTTATATATTCTATGGTATGCCTATAGTAAATCCGCCTAGGTTTATCTATGGTCCATCATCATTCTTTATTGTAATTGTTATTAATTAGAGAGCATGATTTAAATATGTATAGAGCATGCTCATGCATCATATAATTATAAGAAAGTTATATTTTGCATGCATAAATACGCATTACATGCATCATCTTTATATTATAATGTTATAGTATAAGGGGTGAATTTGAAGCAGTTGTTTTCTTGGTGAAAACACGTTATTAAAATATTATATAGTAATGATCGTTAATTTCATGGAAGCTTTGGACACCTAAGTTTACCTTTATATAAATTTTAAACACCTTGTTTGCCAATGTTTTAGGTTGTTTCTTTTTAAAAGTTAAAGAGAAATTAGAAACTAAAAAAAGTAAGAAGACCATGCATCTCACTTAGTTTAATATGTTTAAAGTGTTTAAAACTTGGATCACATAGACTCTAAGATCAAGGTTCTTAATCAATTAAATGGGCTTCATAAAGTTAAGTTGTCAGCAAATCTATCTATAAAGGATACCTTTGTGGCAAGTGATGGGTTTGTCTAGGCTGGGTTTATAAGTTACGGAAACGTAACACCCTATGAAACTACCTGGGATAAGGGAATTAGATTTAAATTTGATCAATGCATGCAAGTTAAGGACATCCCTATTAAAGTTGTTAAATTGGAACTTACTTGAATTGTTTCAATTTCATAGACAATTTTTTATGGAGTAGATTTTAAAAAGACGACTTTAGACTAAAATCAGTTAGCCGATTGCTTAGGTTTATGAACTTATGTAGAACATCAGTGGAGTACTGGTGAAGGAAATCGGAAACTCGAGAATTTCCATGAGCCCAGCGGGAAAAAGGAACTATTCCAATTATAATCATTGAATTAACATAATATTTACAGTCAACTTCAATAAACAAATCGTTTATACAAATTATTTTCAGAAAATACAGCATGAAAATAAAAATGGCATAAAGAGGAACGAGAACTCTTACGTCTTCGGAAGAAACATTTCTCCACTCCCGTTCACAACGAATTGCTGGAACAAATCAACAGCCTCGAACGCTCCGATCTTACATGATCGCAACACTGCACACCACAGCACAAAACACTTTGCACTCGTTCCTCAACGATTCTCCTCCAT
Source organism: Benincasa hispida (assembly GCF_009727055.1). Lineage (NCBI taxonomy): Eukaryota > Viridiplantae > Streptophyta > Magnoliopsida > Cucurbitales > Cucurbitaceae > Benincasa > Benincasa hispida. The sequence continues at coordinate 24,283,287 of NC_052360.1, forward strand.
TAACAGCGAACTGCCTCCAACAGCACCATGACACGACCTCCAGGAAAACCCTCGATGGGTTGTCGAGTTTTTGAGTCTGACACACCACAATGGCAACCTTCGTATATCCGGTGTGAGAATCCAGAGGATGGGCCTCTGTTCCGATAAAACTTGGTATGAGGCAAACGAATGGGAAATAACGATCGCGTAACACGTTGGGCAAGTGGGAGATGTAGAGATATCTTTATTCGTATAGGTCGTATGGCCCAATCGTTTATGATTAAAGCTTATGCTATCTTTCTAGCAAATAAACCTATGTGATCGTTTTAGGCTCGGTCTGTCGCATTACAGGCTACTACACTGATCATTTACCCTTGGGCCAGCGTTCATCTAGCAAAGTGTGTGATGGTTTTTAGCTCAAACTTTTTAACGATCGTTTTATTGCTCGTTACTTGCACAATTGTTTAAGCTCGCCCAGTCGTTCATTTAGTTAAATTTGTATTTTACTTGAACGACGGACCGTGACTTTCTATTGCGCGCTGAGAGATAAACTCAAAATACTTTTTTCCAACTTTTTTAAAAAACTTCTTTTCAAAATTAGGGAAATCTCTCTAGTTTTAATATTTCATCTCATGAAACATATAAACCATAGTTCTTTTTCTATTTCATAGTACTTAATGTAAATCTCATTTACATCAATCCTCCACTAGATGTAACTTATACATCATACCGATTATATCATATATAATCAAAATACCTCTTGTCAATTTGAACATTTCAAATCAGCACCAATAACTGATACTCAACAGAATCCAGGCTACTAAGGGGACCTCATGAACCTGTAGCTCCAAAGCTTCAATGGTACGTGAATAACTGATTAAATTCTTTAGTCACGGGTTCCACCATTCGTTAACTGCCAAGCACTTCACTAAAGATCGACAGCTGAACTTTCCTTACTATAGATATATATGTGTCCATCTTAACCAATCAAAAGTGCGATAACCCTTCACAGATCGCTTATAAGTACAGCTGTGCCAATAACCGTTATGCCCTTGTAGTTACATCTGTCTCCTTAAGTACCACTGATCCCTCTAATGAACATAAGTCATAGTCTTACTATGACTGGGTCTTCTCTTCCAAAGAGAAGCTGTGGCCACTATGTTCAAACCCTAGAATCAGCTCTTAAGGGAGAAATCTCTCTACTTATCCCTGCTTCGGGAAAGGAGTGAATTCCATCTTGTGGATTGAGTTCCCAGCTCCCAGATTAGACAAGTTTCCAAAAAGGTAGGCATGTTGAGTTGGCAATCTGGCCACTCTCACCCATACTAATCAAAGGACTGCCCTCAAAGGCATGAGTTTACAAAACACTTAGGATTGAGGTCGTGTCACCTATGGTCGTTTAGGTGAGATGCAAGTCTCTAGTATCAACGACGTTATATACAGAGTCTAGTCATCTCGTGGTCCAGGTATTATACAAACTTTTTTTATAGGACACCCCCGCTCCACATCTCCATATGAATGATCAGGATCTACCATCTGTAGTAGTTTTAGAACACTTGCAAACCTCTACAAAGCGGGTCGTATCCATAGTGTCACTAGGATTAGATATCCCACCTTAATCCTTATACTACAGACCAATTTAGGATATCACTTAAGGCATGATCCACTTGTATATCACATATACATGTTTAACTTCACATAAGATAACCAAGGAGCTTTGTTTATTGGATATGAGTAAATGTCAAAATTAAATAACACTTATTTTATTCATTGAACAATGTGTATCTTTACAAAACAACGAGACTCCAGGAGAATTAGGACAACAATCCCAACAATCTACCACTTATCCTAATGACTCGGGAGACTAATGTACAATACAATAAAAAAATGTATAATATACAATAAACTAGGACATAACCCAGTATCCTAGACAAGATGTCGCATGTTCTGCAGACCCAGACTCTCCAGGTGACCCTCGAACACTTTAGCCGTGAGGGCCTTTGTAAAGGGATCAACAACGTTGTGCTCCGATGCGATCTGCTTGACTATCACATCATTGCGACGCACAATCTCCCTGATCAGGTGATATTTTCGTTCTATGTGCTTACCTCGACGATGACTCCGAGGCT
>NC_052360.1:24285454-24286669 GCF_009727055.1 Benincasa hispida
TGATAGGCAAATCCATATTTGGAACAACTTCCAAATCTGTAATGAACTTCCTCAGCCAAACAACCTCTTTAGCAACTTCACAAGCCGCTACGTTTTCGGCTTCCATAGTGGAGTCCATGATGCATCCTTGCTTGATGCTTCGCCAAACTACAGCCCCTCTATTCAGAGTAAACACTGACCCAGATGTCGATTTGCGAGAATCTCGATCGGTCTCCATACACAAGCATAGAGTCCCTTGTTCTCCAAAGATACTTGAGGATCATCTTGACCGCCGTCCAGTGATTAAATCCTGGATTGAACTGATACCGACTAACAATCTCTATTCCATAGCAAATGTCGAGTCTGGTACACAACATTGCATACATCAAAGTTCCTATAGCAGAAGCATAGGGAATCTGTCTCATCTCCTCAACCTCTTGAGGTGTCTTAGGACATTGATCTTTAGACAGAACAATTCCATGCTTGAAAGGTAACAAACCTCTCTTGGAATCCTGCATCATGTACCTGATCAACATTTGATCAACGTACGATGCTTGAGACAGGGCTAACCATTTGTTCTTGCGATCCCAAATGATTTGGATCCCGAAAACATATTGTGCCTTACCCAAATATTTCATTTGGAACTGGGTAGCTAGCCAACTCTTAATGTCAGTTAGATATCCTACATCATTCCCAATGAGTAGAATATCATCCACATACAGTACCAGGAAAGCTACTGAGTTGTTGATGATCTTCTTGTAAACACAAGGCTCATCAACATTCTAGTCAAAGCCAAATAACTTGAAAGCAGGGTCAAATCTAATGTTCCAAGATCGAGAAGTGTGTTTCAGCCCATAAATGGACCTATTAGGCTTGCAAACTCTTTGTTCTTGATTTAGAACTACAAACCCCTCTGGTTAAGTCATATAGATGGTCTTCTCAAGATTACAATTCAGAAAGGCAATCTTGATGTCCATTTGCCATATTTCATAATCATAAAATGTGGCTATGGACAGGAGAATCTTGATAGACTTTAGCATGATAACAGGTGAGAAAGTTTCCTCATAGTCAACTCCCTCAACCTGAGTATAACACTTTGCCACGAGTCTAGCCTTAAAGGTTTGCACCTTTCCATCTACACCTCTCTTTCGCTTATAGATCCACTTACACCCAATAGGTCTTACCCCATCAGGTGGATCAATAAGCTCCCAGACGTTGAAGTACATGGACTCCATT
>NC_052360.1:24289180-24308447 GCF_009727055.1 Benincasa hispida
TCCTTTTGGTTCATGGCCCTTAAAAACCCATTCATCTATGTCAACATCTCAATTGCTTTCTTAAAAAGACAACAGATCCCGACCCCATCATTCGTAATGATGTTTATGGGCTTCAAGTCAGGCATGATTCACATACCGGCAAGGAGTTTTCTTCTAAACTCTTTAGAAGTCCACTTTTCATCAACTTCTCAATCCTATTGAGGTTGATGTGACCTAACCTAAGGTGCCAAATATGGGCGTTTTCCTTTGGAGAAACCTTTGGTCTTTTAGTTGTTGTTGTCTTACCGAACATTTCAATGTTAAACAAGACTTTTATGACTAACGGCCTTAGTACATATAAGTTATTTTCCATTGAACTATAACCAATCTCCATTCCATTCTTGAAAATAAACACTTTATTCTCAGAAAAGGAGGCAGTATAGCCTTATTCAATTAGATAAAAAATCGAGATTAAGTTCCTCTTAATATGAGGAACAACAAAAACATTATCCAGTAACAGATAACGTTTCTTGTCAACAAATAACTTCATCCTACCTACAGCAACAGCTGAAACAACCTCACCAGTACTGACTCAAAGAGTCATTTCTCCCTGTGGCAACGTTTGCCAGGAACTGAATCCTTGGTAAGAGGAACTGACATGATTGGTAGCACCTGAATCAAGGATCTAGGCAGAATCATCATTCTCTACCAGACATGTCTCCAAGACCAATAAATCATATTTATTGTCTTGTCTCCTCTTTTGGAGAGTAGTGGGATGGAGATCGTTTGCCACGAAATTTGTTTTACACGATTCTTTTCACTGTAAGTAATCGGTCATTTTTAAAAACTTTCAAGAGAAATACTAACGAGTTGCTGAAAAAAAAAACACATTGACCTACGTTAGGTTTTAAGCAAATACCCGTTGTAAAACAAAATAACATCCAATAAGATTTTAGCAAAACTAACACGAACCCCGTGTGACATCTAGTTTTGCAATGACGCCTCAAAGGTTTAGGACAAAAGCCGCCTAAGGGAAGTCAGTTATCCCTCCTCTGAATTGAGAAGATATCAATCAGTCATTAATACCAGAACAACTCTTGCTCCTATAACGACTAGCCATCATTGATTTGGCCAAGAGATCATTAACTTACTTAACAATCTCCCGTAAGTGTGACCCGCCATTTTAAGCCCTAAAGGTCCATCCGAAAAGGCCAATCTGAAGGGAAAAAATCCAATTAGGGCAAAACCTAAAGCAACCCTATCCATTTTTGGAGTTCACCTTGATATTGGCCAATTGCACAAAACCCATCCTAAGGGGGCCGCTTCCAGGGTGACACGAGGGCGTATAGAATGATCTCACGGTGTGAACCAATGAAAGAGACCATATGACGTGTTGACACATACCCTTCACCCACTTACTATAAATACTCTCTCCGCCCACCTTGATATTGACTCATGTAAACACCATCCTAAGGGGGATGCATCCTGGGCATCTTGAGACCAAGCATGAATCTCACGGTGTGAACATACAGGGAGAAACGTGAGTGGAATCATAGACATATCTGATACGCCTCCTCCTCCCACTGAGTATTTTATAACCTAGGGCTTAGCTTACTTAGAAAAAACACGGGTAAGGATTTTAACTAAGTAACTTTTAGGTTTTCCCAAGAGTAACTTTTACTTTGGATAGTTGAACAACTTTTGATCATCATCCATTAAACTCTTTAATGGAGTCTTTGACCAAAACGTCGCATGATTGTTGAAAATCTATCTAATTCACCTTTCCAGGTAGGTTCCCAAGTAGGAGTGTTACATTTCCGTCAACTTAAGAACCACAACCTAGCTAGAACCCGCCTTAGATAAAAGGTCTCTTATAGATAGATTTAAAACAAATTTAATCTTTTATGTCAATAAATTTAATCCTATTAAACCGATTTTAAAAGATTAATCTAGGTTATCGAACTCTTTAGAACCACTTGAACTTAGGTCTATCTCAATCCAATTTTAAAACCCTTTTTTTAAAAAAATTGATTTCACCCCAAGTCCGCATGTAACTCTGAATTATTGATTTTAGGTCTAATTTCCTTTATAACACTTATAAATGGAAACAACCATAACAATGCGAAGCTAACACATGCAAGGCATTCATAACAATTATAAAATGCCTAAGTGTCATGCTTAATGCATTGTCCATTCATTGCTACTTCTTTTATATATCACTTATACAAAATCGCAATGAAACAAGCAAAACATGCTTTCATTCACCCTTAGACTATAACATTTATAATAAAAGGATGATGCATGGTAATGCTCAATGCGTGCAAAATATCACTCTTATATTTCATGTTGCATGCACATGCTTTCAAGTAATTTCTTCATGCTCGATTATAACATTTATAATACATGATGTATGAGTAATTGCACAACCTAAGGTGGATTCTTAACTATATGACAAACACTTTGGCATATAAGTACCATACATCACATGTATAAGTAATAAGAGTTGATGAATCGGATAAAATTACCTTAAAACAAAAAAGGAAAGCTAACTAATACAAAGACAATGAGTCTCCGGTTCAAACAGGCGAACCGGGTCTTGAACTACTCGGTAAAACATTGCTTCTCCAACCATCGTGTACCAAGCATCCAGCGATCATCTACACGATAAAACAAACTCTTTGCTCTATCGCTTATCAGTGCTCCCAGAGTTAAACGATCGTTTAGCATTACTATACGATCGTCTAGAAAAATCCAAATGATCGTTGAGCTATTACTACACGATCGTGTATCTTTACTAAGCGATGAAGCCTGAAGTACGTGATCACTTAACGCGCTCCTTCTACTAAACGACGAGCATCGCATGCTCCCACTACGATCACCTACCTCCAGCACCTATGCAATCGCGTAACCAACGCCAAATGATATGGTAAACGATTTACCCAATCGCTTAGCATTAGCTAAATGATCGATTATAAAATACTACACGATCATATAGAACAAAAAATTTAAACGATCGCTTAGTAAAATCCCTATGATCGTTTACCTGAGGCCACATGATTCGACCAACGCTTGATCTTCTTCTTCGTTGAGATATGTATCGCCATGCGCCGAAGCTTCATCACGAACGACTCGGCAAACTCAAACTTTTCGAATTACAGACTCATTGCAAAGTTAATATCGCCCAAAAACATAGGGGACCTTACAATTAACACTTTGTAATACTGAAAGCTTTAACAAAAAAAAGGCAATTTAAACCCAAACGTTCATCACATTCATCCACAAATGCAGAAAATGGTTAACTACAAATGCAGAAACCCACCGCGACTGTAAAAAGTGTTCAATTCAGATCTATAATTTTGAATACTAGAGAACCTGGCTACGATACCAATTGAAGGAAATCAGAACTCGAGATTTCCATGAGCAGTGGAACAAGACTATTCCAAATTACAATCATGAATTAACATATATTTACAGTCGACTTCAAAACAAACGGTTACACAAATATTTCCAGAAATTACAGCGTGAACAATACAAATGGATAAAGAGACAAACTCTACGAAAATCGGCAGAAACGTCTCCACTCTCCGTTGTGCACGAACGTTGGAACAACAGCAACCTCAAATGCCCGATCTACATGATCACAACATCGCAGCAACACAGCACAAACACTTCGCACTCATCCTCAACGATCTCCTCGGTTACGATCTCCTCCGCAACAGTTAACGGCCTCTATAGAACTATGAACGGCCTCTAGAAAACCTCGACGGTGTCGAGTTGAGTCTGACACCACCAACAAGGCGACCTTGGTATTCTCAGTGTGAGAATCTAGAGGGTAGGCTCTGTTCGGACTTGGTATGAGGCAGACAAACGGAGGAAATAACGATCGTGTACACAACTGGAAAAGTGGGAGATGGAGGAGACCTATCGTATAGGTCAATGCCTAATCGTTTAGATAAAGTTATGCGATCGTCTAGTGATGACCGAAAATTAATTCGTTGTCGTGTTGTCGTCAAACAACTTGTTAGGCTGCTGACGACGTATGTCTATATATGTGTATGTGCGCTTTGCGACAATAATATGTGATGCTACGTTCTAAATGTATGCGATGATAATGATATGCTTCGTAGTATGCGTTCGTGTAGTACGCATGTCATAAGTTTTCTTATGCTGGAACCAAATATAATTCCAACGCAAGTTTCTCAGATTGACCTGAGGTCGAACACGGGGATTGTTGTGATTAATGCAATACTAATGTGGTATATGTGACCGGTTAAACATAAAATGAATTGGGTTCGCAGAAAAGTAAATTGCGGTAAAGAGTAAATTGTGGTAAAGAATAAAATGCGATGGTAAATAAATTGTGGTAAAGTAAATTTCGGTGATAAAATAAATGAATAAACAATTAATGATACAAAGTGAGGACTGGCTATGAAGTTGTGCAAAAGAATCTAATGAATGTGGTGGCAAGTCTTGTGAAATGAGTCAGAAAGAGAATGGGTTGAGGGAAAGGACATCGCAAGTTCGTCAATCTTGCTGAGATGAATGCAAGATTGTTTCCCTTGCCTTACACCTTTCAATGATCGGCAGCATTCCCATATGTCTATGGTGAAACAAAGATGAACGTGATGAACACAAGGTTGTTTCCATCTCTGGAAATACTTCTCGCTTTAGTTAACGTATTCTTCCAACCTTCTTTCAATAGGCGGAATAACATCTTCACTTCTGCTCTCACAGGTGAAGATGTCGTCGAGCATGCTTTAGCTAAACTCAGCTGATTTCCTTAACGAGGATTAACTCACTCCCTTAATCTTTCCCCTTTACTCAGGGGATTAGTGACACATGATGAAGAAAATGGATGATGAATGTGTGGAAAAGAACAGAGAGATGATAATGATTACGATAATGATATTGAAATGTAGAGATCAGCGTTTGTTATAGATAGTGAATAAAGGATTAAAATAAAGGATTAAAAATGAACACAGTAGAGGAATGGAAAATAAGAACAAATACAGAAAGGGTTTCAATGTCTTGACACAGATCCCGATCGGAGACGATGTGCTTGCCGGCGTGTGATAGAAATGGAGTGGAAACCTTCCCTCTCAGGCTTTCTTTCTAGGTAGAAGTGACCTTTCGCACAGAGCTTCTTCTTCCCTCTCAGACCAGCCTCTTCTCATTGAATTTGAGGAAGCTATTTATAGACCTTGGCTTCTTCTATATAAGTGGTCCCACTTTGAAAATCTGATAATTCCTGCCATGGTTTGGTGGAAATGTCTGCCTGCTCCACGATTAATTTGTCAGAATTGTACAACAGAAAAGCTGTACACTGTCAGAACTCCTTGCGAATGCATTGCTCTTTACATCTTCGATCGATCGTCGCATACGGTATAGTTGTTTTGATCTTTTATCGATTACCGCATACGGTGGAAATGTGTTGATCGCTTGAGTCCATGATCGATCGTCGCATGCGTTGCAATTGCATTGTTCCTTTTTGTTCTTCATTGATTGTCCCATGCAATGTGGATGCATTGTTCATTTTTGTCCTCGAGCGGTTATTGCATGCTGTGACCTATTTCCTGCAAGACAAAGACTTGGATATTCCATTTTGCCATCGCAATGGGTTAGCGGGTGTGCTTACGACACTTTACAATTTTCGTATTTCTAAGCTAATTTCTATACTGTCAACGCAACTTTTCCTTCTTTTTGCCACATAATCTAAATAAAAAAGGTATAAATAACTTGTATTTCTACAAGTTATCACACCCTCAAATTTAGATATATGCTTGTCCTCAAGCATATCCTCGACTAAGGCAATTCAGCTCAACTCCTATCCTAACTTTGCGTCGATCGGCTACTCCGAATGCTTCAACTCTACATAATTTCTCAAACCCACAGGTTCCTTCTATCCTTCGACATTTCTTCAACATGCTCTACTTTATTCTTTTCTAAGACAAACCTCTGCCCAAAGTTCCTTTCTAGTTTTGAGAAGAATGTTTTACCTCTTCTTGCGAAAACAACGAAGTGATTCTTTTATGCGGTGGCCTGGTTTGTGTCATCCTATAGAGAATATTGATCATGGTTACACTCTTTGTTTTGGTTTTCTCCCACGGGTTCATGCGAGCGTCCAACTTCGGTTGTGTACCAATCTCAACTTCAACTCTTGATCCTTAGCCAAGTTTTACTTTTGCTGGTCAGTGGAGTTGTCTCTTTTATCTTTATTTTCTCTCTTTTTTTTTTCCTATTGCATCAATCCTGGTAACCTACCTTCGTTTTGGCTTGCTCCCATGGGTGTCATGTGAACATCTAACTACGAACAGGTTCCTTTCACGACTGAACTCTTATCAGGTTGGGATTTTCCCTTGCGCTGACAGCGGAGTTTTTTTTTTTTTTTTTTTTTTTGATGATGAATGCATTTTCCTGATATGATCGCATCCACTTGATCAAATCTGCTCAGACCTTCCCTACCCCTAAATTTAGTGATGCGCAAGATCCTCATTATGTTGTTTTGGACAGAAAAGACAAAATACTTAGTTAAAATTTTGAAAAGAAAGTTTGAGCAGAATCTTGTAATAGAGAAGGTAAAGTAGAGCTATTGCGATGAATTGTCTAAATGTTAGGCAAAAAATGCAATGTATAAAGAAATTTTGCTAAGGGTATGCATACTACTCATCATGGTAGCGTAAATAAACAACGCAAAAGAAAAGAAAAAAATTACCGCAATAAGTTTTTCTACAAAAAAATCCAATAGATTTCCAATTTATGCAAAATTCTTTTCCATTCACCGAGCCTCTCTCCGAGACAGTGCTCAGATCGTTACGCCTTTCGTTCGGGTCGGAATACTAAAGATTCGAGCCATAGAATTTCTCAATTATGGATCTCTCTTTCATTTAATAAAAGCCTAGAATCTTGGGTTACTAATTGGTGGGAAGCCCTCCACTTCAATTGGTATTTTTTCACGAAAAGTCTTCCTATCTGATAGAAAAGGATCCCAAATCAATGTGAAATTTTTTAGTAGTCTATTTTCCTTGGAATCATGAATCCCCTTAATTAAAATCAATTCTTTTCTTGATAGCGGGTCACATGTATAGGACCAACTAATCTGTATCTTCAATTTTTGGAAACTTAGAAAGTTCTTCTGTTAAGCCATGATCAATGAACCTACAAAAACCTTAAAATTGGGGTTGCGGATTTTTTTCTACCAATTGGGGCCCTCCCTTCACCACCCCCAATCCATCCCGAACTTGGTGGTTAAACTCTACTGCGGTGAAGAGCCAAAAGATTCTTCCAATGTATCATTTATGGGTCCAATGAAATTCATAGGTATAAGAAGAAACCCTGATCTAATTTTTCGTCTGAAAGCAAAATATATCCGTTCTGGCTCTGATATTTTGTAAACTCTATGTGTATTATCAATATCTCTACGTGTGATTCGTTGAGACATAAACTTCTCCCACTTTACTACTTAGATGCTTTCAGCAGTTATCCGCTTCGCACTTGGCTACCCAGCGTTTACCGTGGGCACGATCACTGTAGGAATTGGGTTCAAGCTTTCCCTAGCCCCTTCTCATCAATGGGTTACTTTTTATTGGCATTGGAAGCAATGGCCAGGACAAAGGGTCGTGATCCCGCGAGGGTGAGCTAACTCCATTTGCTTATTTGAACATAATTTCATTTCTTTCTGAATCATATTTCTCTCGAGATAAAATAAAAGATGGGCCCCTGCTATTTTTTATTCAACCGCTACAAGATCAACAATTCCATGAGCTTGGGCTGGAACATTTTCTTTTCCAAGTGAAATCCCGATGTGTATTTGCCGGGTTGTCCACCTAAACTCTGAGGCCAAAGGCCTCTACCTTCCATCCTTGGATAGATAGAGAGAGGGGGGGGGGGGGGAACCAGCTAGATCTGGGTTCGAGTGGCATATGTGAGGCTCATTACTTCAATTAGTCCTGTGTTCCTCGAAGGAAATGATTCAGTTCCAAAGCCAAAGATTGTAATTCTCGAACGAGCAATCGAAAATATTCTGGAGTATCCTCGAATGCTACATGAAGAACATAAGCCAGATGAAGGAACGGGAAGACCTCATTTTTTTATTTATGATGCATCTACTCTATATAATTGGGGGGTTCCGGAGACCTTCCTCGATCAAAAGATCGTATTTCTAAATTTTCATAAGGTCCCCCAAAATCCTTTCTTCTTCCAACTTTTTGATCTTCCCATTCATTACCCGCGGGTCAACACTTTTGATGTTATTTGACGTACAATAATTTCAATATGTCTGCGGTTTATCTAAAAGATTCGCGATATAACTAGGAAGACGTTTCAAATACCACAAAGGATGAGAAAAGTAAAGAGGCCAACGCATAAGGAAAGAATGATTACTGAATTGTATAAAATTTGTCTAAGTACACAAAGAATTATAGATATCACAAACACAAAATTGTAAGTATGTACAAAAGAATACAAGGTATAGCTTTCTATAAAAAATTTGAATGGCTGTGAAGAAAAATTGCAAAATTGTGGAGAATGTGGTATACCCCCAAATTTAGAGTTGCGGCGGGGGCTCTTGGTGAGGAGGATGTTGCGGAGGAGCTCGTTGTGGCGTTTCTTGAAATTGCAGAGGTTGTTGTAGATGTAGAGGCACCATGGGACCATGTAGATATGACGTTAAGAAATTGAAGTACTCATGGTTGCGCTCAGCCATCTGTCTTTGATTCAGGCAAATGGTGAAGATGTTGCGTTGAATATTGACCATCGTCTGTTGCAACATTGTGTTGCTGTCTCACAACTCTGCGTTGCTCTCCTACAACTCTGTTAATGCATGGCGGAAGAAGGTGGGTTGTTGAGATAAGAAGACCCGCATATCTTCTAAGGCAACAGTAAGGGATGCGGTGGTGGGTTGCACCGTTGATGTTTCACCAGCATCGGTTTAAGGTTAAGCGGAAGGTCCTGCTCGAAAACCGTGTGGGTCATCAACATGTGGCGATGGGGGTGAAAAGTGAGGTGGAGATGGATGGCGGGGGGAACGCTGCTGAAGATGTGGGGTTGGAATCAGGAGTAAGGATGAGGTTTGTGAATTTTTCAGGAATAGGGGAAAGAGGTTCGTTTGGAGGGCTTGGTGGGCGAATGATTAAAGACAAAAGGTCCAACGGTAATTGGGTTTACTTCTGCGGTGAACTATCTTTGGCTTTGGCCGTTGCGGCGCATTTAGATCAATGAGGGGCCTTTTTGTTGGAAGCTCAGGGCAATGCAGTGAATCCTTGAGAAGCATTCTCAGGATCTTCGGGTGGATGATCCCGTGAACTTCTGGCATGGGCTCTTCGTCAATGCCTTCGCCCACAGAGAGGCATAGGCTCGAAATTGTCCACGGGAAGAAGTATTGACCTCTCACATGGCCAACAAAACCTCGAATATGCTTCGCAATGAGCTAGCTCACATCGATCGGAATGTCACGCGCTATGTAGTATACGGCCATAAGTCGATCCCTTGAAATTGTTTTGTCATTCGTTGCTAGGATGAGTCACCGTTTCACTAAATAAACGCAAAGCCGCACTTCTAGGAGCAACCTGTTGAAGGCGGGGGTTTTTATGCCTGTTAATGACACCGACCACTTGGTGCCCGGTTGCGTTAATACCTTCAGTGCATCTGATAGGTATAAAATGTAAAATACAATGCCATAAACTTGTAAAGACACAAAAATGCCATAAACTAGCTGACGAACAATGCAATCTAATCTTATGTCATACAACGCATGGATGAATGATGAATTTATTTACTTTATGCGATACTACTTCTAGATATGTGTTATTAATGAATGTTCTTGTATTATGTTGTGCATTGTCACAAGTTTCCTTGCATTGGAACCAAGTATCATTCCACCGCAAGTTTCTCGGTGTGATCCGAGGTCAAACACAGGGACTGTTTGAGGTTATTGCGTTACATTTGTGATATATGCGACTGGGGGTTTTTCAATGTATAAAAAGGTTGTGTGTACAAGTATTTAAAAAGCAATAAAGTAAAGGTAAGCGATAAAAATGCGATAAAAAATTGCGATAAAGTAAACCTAAGCTATGATGATACAAGATATAGGTTACATGATACAAGATATCAAGGTTGAGACAGATTGTGAAGAATATACAAAGATCGTGTTATGCGGTGGCAAGTCTTATGTGCAAAGCAGAAAGAGAAAAGATAATTAATACAAACAACGTAAGTTCCTTAATTACGTTAAAGGTATAAGTACGGTTCCGTTTTTCCCTTGGCGTACACCTCTCGGTGATCGGCCGCGTTCCTACATCTCTGTGGTGAAACAGGGACAAACATAATGAACGCAAGGTTACTTTCATCTCTGGAAGTACTTCTCACTTTAGTTAATGCATTCTTCTAATCTTCTCTCGACAGATCAGAATGGCATTTTCACTTCTGCTTTCATAGGTGAAGATGTCGTCTAGCATGCCTTAGCTAAACGCATTTATCTCTTTAGCACAGATTAAGTTACTCATTTAATTCATATTAATCATCAAGGGATTAAGAAAACTTCATGGAGAAAACGATTAATGGAGGAACGGAAGTAGACGGAAAAGTGGAAATGACAATGATCAAGACATTCAATAATACTATTTAGCGTCTGATACATGATTGTGAATGAGGAGATTAAGAAAGTGAAATAAAATTGATTAAATAGAGTTAGAAACAAATACAAATGAGCGCCAACGTCTTGGCACAAATCTGGAATGGAGATTTTGCTTGCCGGCGTCGATAGAGTGAATGAAAGGATGAGCTTCTCTCTCAGGCTTGCTCAACCGGTAGCAGGGGTCTAAGTACAGAGCTTCACGACGGGGATTTGGCAGAATTGCACTGAGACTCACCTCTCGCCTTGTCTCTTCTCTTCCTGGATTGTTTCCCATCAGCACTCAGCTTAGCCTCTCTCTCAATAATCTAGCATCAATTAGCCCTCGTATCAAGTATTTCTTTCGATGAATTCTCTGGGGGTATTTATTGGTGAAAAGCTTTGACTCTTTAACTTGTGGTTCTCACTTTATTGTTATGGAAAGTCCGAAAATGGTGGAATAATTATTCCTTCTGTTATGCAATCAGACTGTCAAATATGCACAACGGTTAGTTGTACACGTGTCACAATCCTCCGCAATTGCATTGCTCACTTGCTTCTTTCGATCTTGTGTTCGCATGCGGTGTTGTTTTTATTACCACATGCGGTTGAAGTTCAGCCCTGGATTAACTGCCACATTGCGCCGTCATTGCATAGATCGTCTTTTCACTATTGGTTGACAGGTGCAATGCGATGGAGATGCGTTGTTCAGTTTCTCTCTGAGCCTTGATCGCAAATGGTAACTTGGTTTCCTGCGAAACAGACTTGAAATATCTTTTCCTACCATTTTGATGGTGTTAGTGGGTGTATTTGTGATAACTTATAATTATTGTATTTCTAAACTAATTTTCATACAATCGACGCATATTTCTTCCCTTTTGGCCGCAATATTTGAATAAGGCAGCATAAATAACTTATATTTCTACAAGTTATCAGCATCCTCCATATGCTCTTCTTCAGGATCATCAATCAACTTGTTACCTGATGCTTCTGGGAAATTCTTCAACTGATAGAGCTCATTGATGTCCTTTGCACTGAATTGCACTATCCTCCATTCGATGATCATCACATCTTCGATGTCAAGGAGCTGGCCGTGATAGAAGGCCCTCACTACCGCAGGAATAACGATTGATGGACATTGGCAGAAAGGTTCCCACTCATGTTCCACCATAACACTAGTGATCAGATCCGGTAGTGGTGCCGACGTAGGGAAGAAGCCTATTTCCATCCACAAGTCATCATTTTCTTTCTTGATTGTTGGGCGCCTCTTGGTCGATGCAAGCTCGCTACTCTCTACTTTAGACTTACCCTTTTCTTGAGCAGACGTAAGGCGGGATTTTTGTCTTTGTTTGTATTCCCTTGCCTTGTGTTGCTCTTCCTTTTCCTTTTCCCATTCTTCCACTTCTTTTCTCTTCCTCTCTTTGACGCGCTGCACATTTGCTTTGCGGCATCTTTACTTCTCCTTCTTCTTCTTCTTTTCTACTTCTTCTTCTTTTCTCATTTCTCTTTCAAATTGCTCCGAGGTGAGCACAATGTGCTGCTCATCCTCGAGCCTTCTTCTTTCTTCTTCTTCCACTCTTGCTTGTCACGGCGGACCTCTTCATCGTGAATTTTTCTGGCTAAATCGCCTGATGCGATGATTTGATGCGCACATGACAACTTTTCTTTTTTCTCTTCTAATTCTCGTTTTCTTTTCTTCTCCTTCTCTATTATGTGTTGAAAGTATGATGGGTCTCTTGTGGACCCTCTTCCACCCTTGCGGTGGTTGATTCTCCATCAAAATCTAGACTTTCCGCTCTCTTCCTTCTTTCCTCCTCCTTCTTCAAGCGCTTCTCTTCCCGCCTGCATTGTTTTCTTTCACTTTTCTTCTTTTCTTTCTTCTCTTTTTTTAGCCCGGCGACTTCATCGTCTTCCGCCCGTTTTTCTTTACTTTTTCTCTTTTCCTTCTTTTCGGCCATCCCCAGCTGCTTCTTCGCTCTACGACCTCCAAAACAGACCTGATGGGTCCCTCATTGAAGTCTGTTGGGACAGTGACCTTAGGATCCGAAGTGACGAGGGCCATTCTCCGCGAAGCCAATGCCAACTTCTCCTCTGACGGCAGGGGCTGGTTCACTACTCCTGCCTCCAATAACCCCCCCTCTCTTTCTAAATTTCTTAAAATATTCCCAAATACCTCCTTGTCGTCCTTTCATTTCAGTTCGCTTTCAGTCGAAGGTACTGGGAGTGCCACCTTAGGTCTGGTGGCAGGGGCACTCTCCGTGCTCGGCCCCTCTCGGTTGGTGGGTGGTTTTACTACTTAGGCTGGGCAGTGAGGTGGTAAGGAAAACCGCCTCCTGTGCAGTGACGGGGGCTTAGGAAGGGGACAATGATTGGGAAGAAGAGTGTGAAGATTGTTCGGCCATTTTTGCTGGTGAAGTGAAAGAAGATGGAAATTTCTTTGTTTCGGAAGAAAGCTCGGAAGAGGATTGGTATGCAGAGAGAATTCTTACTTAGGGTTTTTTCTTTCGCGAGGAGACGCAAATGAGCTCCTCGGTTGGAGGTGCAATTTATAGGTTAGGCCTTGATGGGCCCAACGGAATCGTTGTGTGGCAGGCTTCGATATTCCAAAAAGCCTGCTGCTGCACCCCTTCCATTATGATTTAGCAGAAAGGACATCCTTTCATCTGCTAAGTCATAATTACCTCGGAAGCTGAAGCGATTTAACTACCCTCTCTGCGAATATTTTATCATTTTTTTCATTTATTTTATCGGACGGGAGTAGTGTTAAGTGTTTAACGCAATGCATCCGTTACTACAAATGCATATTTTTGAAAGATGGGCACAATGTATGCATTAACACAACACACCCCTCAGCAACGCATTTCTGGAGAACGAGCGCACGATATTTCTACAAGTGGAACAAAATCATCGACATAGTGCGTATTTGTCGAGGACAGGTGCAATGTACATACGCGCGCAACTCATCCGTCAATGCAATGCATTTTCGGAAGACGGGTGCAAAGTGTATCTATTATCGCAAGATACACCCGTCATCGTAATGCATACCGGATGTTATTTATGGTATCACCAACATCGCAATGCTTATTCCAAAACCAAATTGATAAGGCATTGCGATGTTCATTTATAACAATCATTCACAAAATTTTGAGATCAAAGTCAAAAGCTGGAATCCGAGAAAACAAGACCCAAAGAAGCTGCCCTTAACCCGCATCTCTCATGCCTAATAGAATATGGAGAGTGCGCAGTGGTGAGCAAACTAAGGCTGGAATGGAAATAAATTCAACTAAAGTTAAAATTAACGCAAACTGGAATTGAAGTAGAAGTGAATTCAAGTAAGCAGGAAAGCTGATTTAAGAAAGCGATAACAACACAGTAAAGAAAGCAGTAAAGAAAGAGGTAAAGATAGATAGTAGGGATGCTGATTGAAAAAGTTTCTTCAGGGTTACCGCAATCGCATCCCCGCAAGCAATCAGTCTTGCTTGCCTAAGTCGATGGTCTCCATGCGTCGTTCCACATTACCCCCATAGTAGGGCTTAATTTGTTGACCATTGACTTTGAATGCACTGTTTCCATCCTTGGTTGTTAGCTCCACTGCGCCATAGGGAAAGATAGTCTTGATGCGAAATGGCCTAGACTAGCGGGACTTCAACTTTCCTGGAAACAATTGCAAACGTGCACTAAATAAAAGTACTTGTTGACCCACGAAGAAATCCTCTTGCTTATGCAGTCGTCATGCCATCTCTTGGTTCACTCTTTATAAAGCTTGACATTTTTTCAGGAATTCATTCGCCACTCGACCAACTCATTCAACTTCAACTTCCGGACTTCTTCCGCACTTGACAGATCAAAATTCAGCTTTTTAATTGCCCACATTGCCTTGTGTTCCAGCTCGAAAGGTAGATGGCAAGCTTTTTTGAAGACCATGGCATATGGGGACATACCAATTGGAGTTTTGAAGGTAGTCCTGTATGCCCATAGTGCTTCATCATGCTTGGGTGACAATTCTTTCCTGGAGGTAGTGACTACCTTCTCCAAGATAGTCTTGATCTCTCTGTTAGAAATTTTTGCCTACCCATTGGTTTGTGGGTGATATCTAGTTGCAACTTTATGGCTGACATTAATGATCAACATGTTGGTAATGATGCGGTTGATGAAATGTGTGCCTTCATCGCTAGTTAAGGCACGGAGCGTTCCATATCGTGTGAAGATATTTTTCTTGAGAGATTTCGCCACCGTGGCCGCATCGTTTTTAGCGCATGTGATGGCCTCAACCCACTTTGAAACATAATCAACCGCAACCAAAATATATTGATGACCCTCTGAAGGCGAAAATGGGCCCATGAAGTCGATTCCTCATACATCAAACAGTTCAATTTCCAAGATTGAAGTCAA
Organism: Benincasa hispida; assembly: GCF_009727055.1. Classification (NCBI taxonomy): domain Eukaryota; kingdom Viridiplantae; phylum Streptophyta; class Magnoliopsida; order Cucurbitales; family Cucurbitaceae; genus Benincasa; species Benincasa hispida. Next base: position 24,304,158 of record NC_052360.1, read on the forward strand.
TGCAATTTCATCCCGTCTGGACATGTTCCCTGTTCTCTGGCACCTGTCGAATTGCACAACATGAGCATGGGTGTCTTTGAATAGTGTTGGCCAAAAATAGCCACTCTGTAGAACTTTTGCGGCGGTCTGCTGCCCCCTAAAATGTCCTCCATAAGGGGACTCATGAAAAGTTCTAAAATGTGTTTGGTTTCATGCTAAAAAACGCATCGACGCAGAATATGATCAGGTCCGAGTCGATACAAGAATAGGTCATCCTAGAAATAAAACTTGACTTCGTGTCTTGGCTTCTTCTTCTACTGGTATGAATAGTCTTTGGGTACTTGGCCGCAAACTATGAAGTTTACAATATCCGCATACCATGGGACATTAATGCATACCGTTATAAGTTGCTCGTCAGGGAGTCTTTCTTCAATCTCTTTCTCTTTTTTCTCAACCTCACATTTTCTAATCGTGATAAATGATCTGCAACTTGGTTCTCAGTTCCTTTCTGGTCTTTGATCTCTAGGTCAAATTCTTGCAGGAGAAATACTCACCTTATCAGTCTTGGTTTTGCATCCCTTTTCGTCATGAGGTATTTGATCGCAGAATGATCAGTATACACCACTACATTTGATCCAATCAGGTACTGCCGAAATTTCTCCAGGGCAAACACCACTACGAGCATTTCTTTTTCTGTAGTTGTATAATTCTCTTGTGAATCATTCAGCATCTTATTGGCATAATAGATAGGATGCAAAATCTTGTCTTTTCGTTGGCTCAAGACTGCACCTACTGAATATCCACTTGTGTCACACATCAACGCAAACGCTTGCATCCAATCGGGTGCAATCAGAATAGGTGCGGTGATGTGTGCATTTTTCAGCGTGTGGAACGCTTCGGCGCATGCATCATTGAAATCATATTCACGGTCAATCTTGAGGAGCGCACTTAGAGGTCTTGCGATCTGAGAAAAGTTGCGAATGAATCTTCGATAGAACCCCGCATGTCCTAAAAAACTCCTAAGTGTTTTCACATTGACTGGTGGTGGTAACTTGGATATTGCATCAATTTTTTCTTAATCAACTTCCAACCCTGCCTTTGATATCTTGTGACCTAGCACTATTTCTTCTTCTACCATAAAATGGCATTTCTCCCAGTTCAGAACCAAATTTATTTCAACGCATCTCTTCAAAACTTTTTCCAGATTTGATAAACAAGAGTCATAGGTGTTGCCAAAAACCGAAAAGTCATCCATGAACACCTCGACTGACTCCTCCAAGAAATTTGAGAAAATGGCCATCATACACCTTTAGAAGGTTCCTGGTGAATTACAGAGTCCAAATGGCATGCAACGGAATGCAAATATGCAAAATGGGCACATAAAAGTTGTTTTGTCCTGGTCTTCCGGCACAATTGCGATCTGGTTATACCCTGAATAGCCGTCAAGAAAGCAAAAGAATTCATTCTCTGCAAGCCGATCCAACATTTGATCAATAAACGGGAGTGGAAAATGGTCTTTCTTCGTGGCCAGATTTAGCCTGCGGTAATCCATGCATACCGTCATAAGTTGCTCATCAGGGAGTCTTTCTTCAATCTCTTTCTCTTTCTTCTCAACCTCACAATTTTCTAATCGTGATAAATGATCTGCGACTTGGTTCTCAGTTCCCTTCCGGTCTTTGATCTCTAGGTCAAATTCTTGTAGGAGTAATACCCACCTTATCAGTCTTGGTTTTGCATCCTTTGTCATGAGGTATTTGATCGTAGAATGATCAGTATACACCACTACATTTGATCCAATCAGGTACTGCCAAAATTTCTCCAGGGCAAACACCACTACGAGCATTTCTTTTTCTGTAGTTGTATAATTCTCTTGTGAATCATTCAGCATCTTATTGGCATAATAGATAGGATGCAAAATCTTGACTTTTCACTGGCTCAAGACTGCACCTACTGAATATCTACTTGTGTCACACATCAACGCAAACGCTTGCATCCAATCGGGCGCAATCAGAATAGGTGCGGTGATGCGCGCATTTTTCAGCGTGTGGAACGCTTCGGCGCATGCATCATTGAAATCATATTCACGGTCAATCTCGAGGAGCACACTTAGGGGTCTTGCGATCTGAGAAAAGTTGCGGATGAATCTTCGATAGAACCCCGCATGTTCTAAAAAACTCCTAAGTGTTTTCACATTGACTGGTGGTGGTAACTTGGATATTGCATCAATTTTTGCTTGATCAACTTCCAACCCTGCCTTTGATATCTTGTGACCTAGCACTATTTCTTCTTCTACCATAAAATGGCATTTCTCTCAGTTCAAAACCAAATTTATTTCAACGCATCTCTTCAAAACTTTTTCCAGATTTGATAAACAAGAGTCATAGGTGTTGCCAAAAACCAAAAAGTCATCCATGAACACCTCGACTGACTCCTCCAAGAAATTTGAGAAAATGGCCATCATACACCTTTGGAAGGTGCCTGGTGTATTACAGAGTCCAAATGGCATGCAACGGAATGCAAATATGCCAAATGGGCACATAAAAGTTGTTTTGTCCTGGTCTTCTGGCACAATTGCGATCTGGTTATACCCTGAATAGCCATCAAGAAAGCAAAAGAATTCATTCTCTGCAAGCCGATCCAACATTTGATCAATAAACGGGAGTGGAAAATGGTCTTTCCTCATGGCCAGATTTAGCTTGCGGTAATCCATGCATATTCTCAACCCCATGGTTGTTTTGGTTGGAATTAATTCATTTTTGCTGTTGGTGACGACTGTCATGCCCCCTTTCTTTGGAACGCACTGCACTGGGCTTACCCAACTACTATCAGACATGGGGTAAATGACGCCTACATCAAGCCACTTTACAATCGACAACCTCCCTCATGGCAGGGTTCAGACGGCGCTGCCTCTATACGGATCTGGTTTTTCCCTCTTCAAGATGGATCTTGTTCATACAATACGAGGGACTGATCCCTCGAATGTCTGCTAAGGTTCATCCTAAGGCTTTCGTGTATTTCTTGAGGATCTGAATAAGTGCTTCCTCCTTTTCTTTGCTTAGTGAGGTAAAGATTATAACTGGTAGAGTGTTGTTGCCTCCTAAATAAACATATTTGAGGTGCATTGGTAGCACCTTCAACTCCAACATGGGTGGTTCTTCCAAAGATGGCTTAGTTCACTGTGTTGATCGTTCAGATAACTTTATTGTTTCAAAATCTGGGTCAGTCTGTATTGCGACGCAATTCTCCTCCAACATTGCGCCAACCTCAAAGTCTTCTTCCTCCAATTCTTCTCAAAACTTGTGCCATTATTCTTCCTGCAGTTCTCCAATATACTGGCAGTTTTCCATATCATCTAGGTATTTCAACGCATTGAGAACGTTGAACTTTTCTTACTGATTGTCGACTCTTATGGTGAGTTCTCCTTTTTGTACGTTGATCAGTGCTCGCCTTATTGCGAGAAATGGGCGACCCAAGATGATTGGCACCTCAGTGTCAGCTTCGTAATCCAATATAATAAAGTCAGCAGGAAAGATGAATTTATCCACTTGTACAAGTATGTCTTCTAGCTTGCCCTCTAGATGCGTTATTGATCTGTCAGCCAACTGCAACGTAACTGTGGTGGGTCTTGCGTTGCCGATGTTTAACTTCTTGAAGATTGATAAGGGCATCAGGTTTATACTTGCCTCTAAGTCACAGAGCGCATTTCCTACTTCTTTACCCCCTATTGAGCATGGCAATGTGAAGCTCCCTGGATCTTTCATTTTCTTGGGGATGTTGTTTTGGAAGAGCGCACTACATTCATACGTTAGTGCGATAGTTTCATTTTCCCCGATCTTCCTCTTGTTGGCGAGTATGTCCTTGAGAAACTTCACATAGCTAGGCATTTGTTCCAGCGCTTCTACTAAGGGAATGTTGATATGTAACTATCGGAGAACATCCAGGAACCTCTTGAATTATTTACTATCATCTTTCTTTTTCAGCCTAGATAGGAAAGGTGGAGGATCCCGCCGTACTTTCTGATCATTTAGATGTTCCTTGAGGTCCCTTGCTTCCTGTGTTCCTGGGGCTGGAGGATGTGATGACTTTGATTCTTGGTTTTGTTAAGATTCATTCTTTGTAGAGGTAATTGCTTCTAAACTGGTAGATCTGTTGTTTGTGATTGAGTGGTCATTGTTGGTGATTGAGTCTTCTGGTCGTTCTACTGATTCCGGTACTGGTGGCACAAGAATTGTCTTTCTACCACTTCTCAATATCACTGCTTGACATTGTTCCTTGCCGCTTGGTCCCGGTGCTTCCGAGCTACTGGGCAGC
>NC_052360.1:24309357-24310994 GCF_009727055.1 Benincasa hispida
CCGAGAAGCTCTGTGTTTAGAACCCTGCTATCGGTTGAGCAAGCCTGAGAGGGAAGCTCATCCATCCATCTAATCCATCCAATCTGGCAAGCAAATCTCCACCCGAATTGGTGCCAAGAAGTTGACGCTTGTTTGTATCTGTTCTATCTTTTTTCATCATTGTATTTCACTTTCTTTATCTCTTCATTCACACACCATGTATCAAACGCTTAATAGATATATTAAATGTTTCGATTACTTTCATATTCCATTTTCTGTCTACTTCCGTTCCTCCGTTAATCACTTTATCCATGATGTCTTCTTAGTCCCCTGATAGCTAATATGAATTAAACAAGTAATTTAATCTGTGTTAAAGAGATAACTGCGTTTAGCTAAGGCATGCTAGACGACATCTTCACCTCTGAGAGCAGAAGTGAAGATGCCATTCTGATCTATCGAGAGAAGGTTAGAAGAATTTGTTAACTAAAGCGAGTAGTACTTCCAGACATAGAAGCAACCTTGCGTTCATTACATTTGTCCCTGTTTCACCATAGACATGTGGGAGCGCGGCCGATCACTAAAAGGTGTACGCCAAGAGAAAAGTGGAACCGTATTTATAGCTTCAGCGCAATTAAGAAACTGAACCGTATTTATAGCTTCAACGCAATTAAGAAACTTTCTCTGTTTATATTAGTTATCTTTCTCTTTCTGTTTTGTACATAAGACTTGCCGCCGCATTCCATGTTATTTGCATAACCTTCACAGCCAACCTGGACCCCAGCATCTTGTATCATGAAGCCTGTATCTTGTATCATCTAGCTTAGGTTTACTGTACTTATTTTATTATCGCATTTTTATTGCTTTCCTTTACTTTACCGCAATTTTATATACTTGTACAAAACACTCTTTAAAGATTGAAAAACCCAGTCGCATATATCATGAACATACCACAATAACCTCAAACAGTCCCTGTGTTCGACCTCGGATCACACCGAGAAACTTGCGGTGGAATTATACTTGGTTCCAACGTAAGGAAACTTGTGACAACGCATGGCATACTATAAGAACATTCATAAGTAACGCAAATCTAGAAGTAGTATCGCATCATCTTGTGCATAGCATAGCATATCTTTTAGCATCAAATTTACTATCAACAAGTTTATGACGCCATTATCGAGGACCTGGTTATGGGGATATGAGCTTGTAGTTTAGATAAAATCCATGTCAACAAGTTTATGGCGCCGTTACCGAGGACTTGGTTACGGGGACATGAGCTTGTAGTTTAATTTATTATCAACACTGTCTACTCTGAAAATTCCCCTGGCTTTGATTCTGATGATGGAAAACCAAAGGATTACCTCAATTCCTAGAATGATTGTTCTGTTGATTCCTTTGGCCCCCCTGGTTATGATTCCCTCCTCAACTGAAGTTGGGGTGATTTTGCCAACCAGGGTTGTAGGTGTTGCTAAACGAGTTATTGTGAATAGAGTATACGGATTTTGGATTTGATGGGCAGACTTCCACCGAGTACCCCTCTCCGTATTGGATGCAGCTTACTGCTACCACTTACGTTAGCGCATTGGCTTGCGCTGCACTTTGAGAGAGGTGTCCTTGATTAATAGCCATAGTCTGGAGGAGTGAGGTAACTGCGGCCATCT
>NC_052360.1:24312572-24321000 GCF_009727055.1 Benincasa hispida
GCAGAATAACATCTTCACTTCTGCTCTCGCAGGTGAAGATGCCGTCGAGCATGCTTTAGCTAAACTCAGCTGATTTCCTTAACGAGGATTAACTCACTCGCTTAATCTTTCCCCTTTACTCAGGGGATTAGTGACACATGATGAAGAAAATGGATTATGAATGTGTGGAAAAGAATAGAGAGATGATAATGATTAAGATAATGATATTGAAATCTAGAGATCAGTGTTTGTTATAGATAGTGAATAAAGGATTAAAGATGAACACAGTAGATTAATGGAAAATAAGAACAACTACAGAAAGGGTGTCAATGTCTTGACATAGATCCCGATCGGAGACGATGTGCTTGCCAACATGTGGAAGAAATGAAGTGGACAACTTCCCTCTCAGGCTTGCTTTCCAAGTAGAAGTGACTTTTCGCACAGAGCTTCTTCTTCGGGAATGGAAATAATTTCTTGCTCAGAGACTTACCTTTCAGTCTTCTCTTGTTGTTCTCCCAGATTTTCTCTAAATTGTCTCTTCAGACCAGCCTTCACTCATTGAATTTGAGGAAGCTATTTATAAACCTTGGCTCCTTCTGTATTAGTGGTCCCACTTTGAAAATATGATAATTCCTGCCATGGCTTGGTGGAAACGTTCGTTCTATTCCATGATTGATTTGTCAGAATCGTACAACAGAAAAGCTGTACACTATCAGAAGTCCTTGCGAATGCATTGCTCTTTACATCTTCGATCGATCGTCGCATGCAATGTAGTTGTTTTGATCTTTTATTGATTGCCGCTTGCGGTGGAAATGCGTTGATCGCTTGAGTCCATGATTGATTGTCGCATGCGTTGCAATTGCGTTGTTCTTTTTCGTTCTTGATTGATTGTCGCATGCAATGTGGATACATTGTTGGTTTTTTTCCTCGAGCGGTTATCGCATGTAGTGACCTATTTCCTACAAAACAAAGACTTGGACATTCCATTTTGCCATCGCAATGGGGTTAGCGGGTGTGCTTACAAACTTTACAATCGTTTACCTTGCGCCAGCGATCATCTAGCAAAGCTATGTGATCATTTAGTAAATACTGCACGATCGTTTAGTTCGCACCTGCACGATTGTTTAGCTCGCCCAGCTGTCGTTTTGTAAATTTGTATTTACTTGACGGCCACTGTGAATTTCTATGTGCGGAGAGAAAACTCAAAATACTTTTTCCAACTTTTTTAAAAAACTTCTTTTCAAAATAGGAAACCACTTTTCTTTTAAACTCATGGTTACCATGATCCAATAACCATCCACTATTTTGGTTATTTAAAAGAAAAAGCATTAATTATCTAATAATTAATATTATTATAAACATAAATAATAACCAACTTATCATACTATATTTAGTTTTAATATTTCATCTCATGAAACATATAAACCATAGTTCTTTTTCTATTTCATGGTATTTAATGTAAATCTCATTTACATCAATCCTCCACTAGATGTATCTTAATACATCATACTGATTATATCATATATAATCAAAATACCTCTTGTCAATTTGAACATTTCAAATCAACAGCAAGAACTGATCCTCAACAGAATCCAAGCTACCAAGGGGACTTCATGGACCTGTAGCTCCGAAGCTCCATGGTATGTGAATAACTGACTAAACTCTTTAGTCACGGGATCCACCATTCGTAACAGCCAGGCACTTCACTAAAGACCGACAATTGAACTCTTCTTACTATAGATATATTATGTGTCCATCTTAACTAATCAATAGTGCGACAACCCTTCACAGATCGCTTGTAAGTACAACTGGGCCAATAACCGTTATGCCCCTGTAGTTACATATGTCTCCTTAAGTACCACTGCTCCTTCTAATGAACATAAGTCATAGTCCTACTATGACCGAGTCTTCTCTTCCAAAGAGAAGTTGTGGCCACTATGTTCAAGCCCCGGAATCAACCCTTAAGGGAGCAATCTCTCTACTTATCCCTGCTTTGGGAAAGAAATAAATTCCATTTTGTGGATTGAGTTCCCAGCTCCCAGATCAGACAAGTCCCCAAAAAGGTAGCCATGTTGAGCTGGAAATTTGGCTACTCTCACCTATACTAATCAAAGGACCACCCTCAAAGACAGAAGTTCAGTGAAATGCAAGTCTCTATTATCAAATTCGTGTCACCTATGGTCGTTTAGGTGAGATACAAGTCTCTAGTATCAACGGCGTTATATACAGAGTCTAGTCATCTCGTGGTTCAGGTCTTATATAAACTCTTTGTATAGGACACTCCCGCTCCACGTCTCCACATGAATAGTCAGGATCTACCATCTGTAGTAGTTTTACAACATTTACAAACCTCTACAAAGTGCGCCGTATCCGTAGTGTCACCAGGATCAAGTATCCCACCTTATTCCTTATACTACAGACCAATTTAGGATATCACTTAAGGCATGATCTACTTGTATATCACATATACATGTCTAAGTTCACATAATATAACCAAGGAGCTTTGTTGGATATGAGTAAATGCCAGAATTAAATAACACTTATTTTATTCATTGAACAATGTATATCTTTACAAAGCAACGCGACTCCGAGAGAATTAGGACACCAATCCCAACATTTGGGGCATGAGATGCTTCATTTAAACCTTTCACATTTCTCCTAAATAGTCCACACCGTGAGATCTACCCTCGGCCTTGCGGCACCTTTGATGTGTCCCCTTAACGAATGGTGTTTGGGTAGGTCAATATCAAAGTGGATGGAGAAAGTCTTCATAGTAAGTGGGAGCAGGAAGTGCGACAGCATATCCCTCGGTCTCCCTCGTTATGTTAAATAAAGTTACTGTGCATCGCCTCGAGGCACCCTGGGAGTGTCCCTCTAAACAATGGCAGTTTTGCACATTTCTTTATTTGATCTCCTATAAAAGGATAAGGTAACTTAGTCTCTTGTCCTAATCTACTTCTTCCCTATGGTGGGCTCATTAGGGCGGGACTCTGGCACCAAAAGCGAGGGGCTACACTTACGTGGAATAGTCAGAGATTAACAATTTTGGACCGAAAAATGGTGGCTGTTAGGTTCAATTCTAAGACTTGGTTATGCTTGATGGTTGAGAATGTTTCATCCCAGCGAATGGGCAACTGATCACCCCACCAGTGACATTTGTCCTGCCTCATTGGGGCATCATTGAAAAATAGAAGTCTATATATTATGGTACTTGAAACTATTTTGCAAAACTGATTGGTTTGAAAGTGGTTAAGAAAAATCTAATAAAAATTTGTTCATATTTTCAGCAACATTTTCAAAATGGCAACAGCCATGTTGGCACTATAAACGCTGAGAAACTTACTGGCAATAATTTCGCAACATGAAAACACATGATCACGACGATCCTGATCATCGAGGATCTAATGTTCGCTCTCACGGAGGCTTGTCCTCCTATTCCAACTCTGAATGCCGTTCAAAATTTTCGAGAGGCATATGAGCGATGGACAAGGGAAAATGAGAAGGCCTGAGCCTACATCTTGGCAAGTCTTTCTAAGTCTTAGCGAAGAAACATGAGCCTATGGTCTCAGCGCGTGAGATTATGAAGTCCCTATGGGGGATGTTTGGATAACCGTCTGAACAGCTTATGCATGAGGTTCTTAAATATATATTCAACTCCAAAATGGAAGAGGCACCTCTGTTCGTGAACATGTGCTTAACATGATGGTCGACTTTAATGTGGAGGAGTTGAATGGGTCTACCATCGATGAGGGCAGCCAGGTTAGCATAATCCTGCATTCTTTTCCTGAGAGCTTCCTGCACTTTGTTAGTAATGTGATTCTTAACAAAGGGAAATATAACCTTACAACTTTCCTCAACGAGTTGCAGACATACCAACTAAAAAGTAAGGAGAGGCAGAAGGGTGAGGCAAATGTTGCTTCATCCTCTAGGACGTTCCATAGAGGTTCGATCTCAGGAAGGAAGTCTGCACCTTCTACTTCTAACTCTGCAAAAGGGAAGAAGAAGAAGGGTGGTAAGGAAAAAAAGAAGGCACCTGTTAACCAACCGTTTGTCGCCCTAAGGAGGCATCCATAGGTTGCTAAGGGAAAGTGTTTCCACTGCAACCAAGATGGACACTGGAAGGAAAACTGTCCTCGATATCTGAAAGAGAATAAAGCAGCCAAGGTCGATAAAGGTAAATGTGGTTTACTTGTTCTTGAACCTTGTTTATTGAGAATGATGATTCAGGCGTCACTAACCATGTTTGTACTTCTTTTTAGGGGATTAGATCTTGGCGACAACTGGAGGCTGGTGAGATGACAATGTGAGTAGGCACCGGACACGTCATCTCAGTTGTGGTAGTGGGAGGACTCCAAGTAGCTTTACAGAATAGGTTTCTTATTTTACATGTGTTCGTTGGTTTTGTGATTCGAGCTTAGGAATGTATTGTATAAAATAATTGAAAAAATAAGTGTAAATATGAATGATGCATTGATGCGTTTATGATGCGTTAGTAACGCGTTGATGCGTTACTGATTTGCAACAGGATGCATGACACTCCTCTATTGACGTTCAAGTTTTCCTAAATCAGATCCAAGTATAAATCCAACACAGGTTCCTGGTAAGTCCAAGGTCGAACTCAGGGATTCAGAATAAAGCTAACGCAGACCTTGCATTGTAATTGTTGTAGAGATATCCTAAGTGTATGTAGAAATGAGTTATTTACACTAAGCTGTTGTGTGTGTGTGCAAGAAGATACAAAAGGATCAAGTAGAGAATGATGGGTCGTATGAAAATGGAGTTTGATGCAAGTGATATGCGTCGATCTAAGTTAGATGTACACGAACAAGAATATGATGTGAATGAGATGACTTGTTTATCTCCGTTTATGCGTTAGACTCTTCGAATCTTCTCAATGCGAATATCATACAACACCTATCTCTAGGATGTATGCGTCAAACACAGGATGCAATAAAACACCAGTGTGTTTATCTCTAGATGTACTAAGCGTTTTTAACTTGATGCTAGCTTACTTATTCTCTCGAATAATTTAAGCTAAAGCTGCTTTTACCAATTGATTTAATTGGCGTAAGTGTTCGAAATGGAATTTTTCATGAAGTTATAGATGCATCCAACATAAACAAGAAATAAACTATGGCAAAATATGATAGATCGAATATGTGAATTTATAAAGAAACTTATTGTCTTTACAAAACCAATACTTAATCAAATGAGAAGATTAAAGCGATAAATAAGATGAAATGAAAGGAGTCAAGCCGCAGTGTACAATCTCTTGTCCTCTTTGTCTCAATTCTAGTCGTGTACAACCACTTGTGGAAGAATTGGAAGAAATGTCTCTCTCAAGCTCAGCTTCCTCCGCTCCTTGATCGGCGATGGTGGTGGTTCTCTTCCCTCTTGTTCTTCTCAGCACCACAGCACAGCTCTAAAGATCTAAGATTTTAAACTAAGACTAAGCTTCAGAACTCAAACTGTTCATCTGGTGGGATTTCTTCTATTTATAGGCGTCGGTCTTCTCCAACTTGATGATGGGCAACATTAAATTCCATACCCTGGTCAGCTGCCTGACACTCAGATGCTTTTCAAACGCCGCCCATTGCAAATGCTCATGCTTGCAAGTGGTGATTTGACATAAACAGCCTGAATCAATGAATCTTCCTTGCGTTGAATCTCTCCGATGCATGCCCCATGCGTTAGACTTTGCCTATGACACTTTTCTTAATCATGTGTTAGCCTTTTATTGAGATCCTTCAATATCATGCGTTAGTGCCGCAGTATTTTAGCAATAAACATTCTTCTGCATGTGTTTGATAGTGTTCGAGTAATTCCATGTGTTTTCTCTAAAACTGATTAGATTTTTTCATTAAAGACCCTAATTGTTCCAACTTTTGAGGTATAATAACTTGTATTTCTACAAGTTATCACACCCCCAAATTTGAACAATGCTTATCCTCAAGCATCCATAAATAAATTCTTGTTATCTTATATGTCTTTAGTGTGCCAGGGTTCACCTCTCATCATATCCACTTATAAGCTTGAGACTGAGTTTGGAAATGTAACGCAGGTTGATTCTTTTTCTAAAAGGAAGAATGTTCTATTATCAGGTAATGTAGCAAGCTTTTTCGTTCAACAACTCCTTTCGTTTTCCATTCTTGTTTTTCTAAACCAGCAATGCCATTAGAATGCTTTTTAAATAATAGCTTGCCGACTAAAAAAGAAGAAAGTGTTAAATTTTTCGATTACCATGCATTGTTCTAGGTTGTCCCACTTTCGTTTTGGCTTACCCCTCAACGGGTGTCAATGCGCGATGCATCCACACTACGGGTGAGAGCCACGCGGTGTCATACGCAGCATCCAAGATACAACTTCTTTTAAACTAGATAAGTGTTTGGGACGCATTGGTCTAGGACACTTAACTACGTATTGGCTTGCCCCCACGGGGGTCATGCGAGCATCCAACTACGGCTAAGTGCCTGTTCCAACTTTTTAACTCATGCCAATTTGAGGTTTTCTTTTTAGAGTAATGACAGAGAAGTTTGCATTTAACATCTTTCTATTTTGTTTCCTTTCTTTTTGATGTTCTCGATTAATGCGTCTTAACTCGATTTCTCTCATCCACAAATTTGGAGATCAGCTAAATCCTCATTGCTAAAAGAGAAACAAAATTTTGAAAAGGCTTTGAGAGTTTCGAAAGGAGTTTTGATTTAAAGCTTTCATGCGTTAGAAAGAAAATATGTAGACTTTTTAGAAAAGTTCAGGCTTTGTTGATTTTCCTAACGCCTACTCTATACTTATAAATTTCGTATTGCTAATATCATTGAGGTAAAACAATACACAAGACTAGAAAAATAGCTAAAGAACAAAAAAAAGTATGCTAAGGAAAAATGCAAGGACAAAAAAATGATAGAAATTTCATTCATTTTCATTGGATAACTAATGGAATAAACAAACATGGCAAACATATACAAAATATTAATAGAAACAAAAACAAAAAACAAAAACAAAAACAAAGTAACCAACACCCCGAAACTTATTATGCTGGCGCGTCATCCCTGCGTTCTTCTACAGGGTCTTCATCCATGAAGTGCAGAGGGTTCCTAAGGTGAATAGGTAACGGTGGTAAGGTAAACATTCCAACCAAGACCTAATTAATATACCGCGTTGTGTAGACAAACTGGTCTTGCATTCTTCTTGTTTGCTGCCACAAGTAATCCCTTAGAACCCTATTTTGTTGTTAAAGAGTTTCAATGGACGCGGCTAGTGGTCTGAGTTGATCACTAATGAAAGTTTTCAACTCGTCAATATCCATGTGTGGTTGTGGCAGTGTTGGCTCTTCAGTTCTTTCAACCGAGTCTTCAATATTTCCTGTGTTACTTGACCCTAACCCAGTTGGTTCAAAAATAATTGGAGGTGGCACAAAAGTTGGAATTGGCGCTGGTAAGGGTGAAGAAGGGGGACTAGGGATTTCTTGATCTAAATTGGTAGTCTCGTGCTGCGTTGGATCGAGAATCCCTTCTTGCGGGGCCAAAGGTGAGTTTGGGAGAGGGATGTTTAAGTCTGGCTGCGCTTCTTCATCAGTTGACGCATTCTCTGCTTCATTATGTTCATTCTCCGAAGCTTCATCACTGTGTTCAATCACCCGAACGCGTCTTCTTTTGGGGGCGCGTTTGAAGGGTCGAGGTCTGGCTGCCATGTCCTTGTGAGGTAGGGTAGGCTGGTGCGGCAAACCACGAAGCAGATGCCTGATCAACTTGATATCCATCAGACCATCGATTTCCCCATAATCATCCCCTAGAGGAATGCCCCCGCATTCACACAGCGCACAGATCAACCAAGGGAAATAAATTTGTCCTCGTGGTTTGGCTTTAATGGCTTTGATCTAGTCCCTTATTATCCTCCCTACATCTAGAGTAATGTGTTACATGATACAGTAAGTGGCCAGGACGCGTTCTCTTGATAATGTCTCATCATGCGTTGTAGGCATGATGCTTTTCTTAATCAAATAATACCACAAGTTTACGTCTGGTTTCAGATTCCTGGAAGCTAAAATCTTTACTCCACTTCTTGATGTTTTCCATTTGCTTCCATGTTTGGCCACTACTCTTAACGCATCTTCTACTTGGCTTCGAGTCAGATGTTCCAAGATGCGATTTCCCTCTGTGTTCGGGTTACTTGTAATTTGTAATATTGAACACTTCATTAATTTTATCAGCTGAGAAACGCACCAAAACACCATCAACGAATGTCGTACTTCTCTCCATATCAAACTCACTACTATAAAATTGGCGGACAAGGTTGGGCCAAATCCTCGTATGCCCAACGCATAGTTGACCCCAGCCCATTGCATCCATAGTTTCGGTTATATATGGCAGCAATGGGTTACGTTCGGGGAAGAAGCCCTTCTCGGCAAGAATGTCACTAAACTAGCGCTTCCTTCCTTTCGTCATTTTAG